>NC_069499.1:1080347147-1080546835 GCF_027579735.1 Bombina bombina | reverse complement strand
CTGCTCTTCCACATTATGAACCTGGGCTGACACAACAGTAGTATATTGAGTTGGGGGAATGATATCTAAATCCTCCTCAGAAATAGATTGAACACTTATCTTTATTTTTTCTTTTGCAGGTGCAGGAGGTTCCTGTTCTGACTGGTAACGTCTGGGAGGCAGAGTGGAACGCCTGGAACGATGCATAGCTGCACTGGTGATGACAGAACTGCTAAGAAAAAACTGCTTCAGCCAGGATCCGGAGAAGAAGAGGAAGTTGCAAGGGAGAACTTGGCTTATCTACTGGTAAGGAGGGGCCTACCCTAAATTGCAACAATGTTGCACCCAGCACCTTCCCTCTCTCTTCTAACCCACTCTCCTACAGCCTTAACCCTTAGACTGCTCCAGGCTTATACTAAGCCCTACACTGCATTTCTGAGGTTGCACTAACCTGACACCAGTTAACGTCAATTGTGCTCATTCGATTGTTTACTTTCAAATTGTAATACGAGCTAAAAACCTGACTCACGGCTTACACTTTGTCAGGTTTTGAGATCGGTCCTGAAGTAGACCCAAAGGCTAGAATTAAGTGAGTATCTCACTCTAACACACTGAATATATTCCAGGACATGGCCTCCAGAGACAACTGTGGCAGTGGAGAGAAAAGGATAAGTAAACAGGCAAAAACTAATGTGCTGAATAGGTGATGATAAATCCAACAGATTGATAAGGCAGATGAAGGACAGTTAGGCCAGACAGATGATCACAAGAAAATCTAACTTCAGCAAGAAGGTATAGACAGGCAGAGGTCACAGAGTTCAGGCAGGCTTAAGGCAGGCAGAGGTTAAGCAGGATTAGGAAGATAAATTACTTATAGGCAAGGGAATGTCCTTAAAGGGACACTCAGGTTAAATTCAATTTTCTTAATTCAGGTACAGCATGTAATTTTAAACAACTTTTAAATTTGCTTCCATTAAAAAAAATTGAGCGCAGTCTTTTATATTTACACTTTTTGAGTCACCAGTTCCTACTGAGCATGTGCAAGAATTCACAGACTATACGTATATGCATTTGAGATTGGCTGACTGCTATCACCTGGTACAGGGGGAGTGGAAATATACATAACTTTGAAATTTGTTAGAAAAAAATCTACTACTCATTTGAAGTTCAGACTAAGTGCTATTGCATTGTCTTGTTATCTAGCATTTGTTGATTATGCAAATCTAATGTGTTGACTGGTCCTTTAATTAGTTATTCAAGCAGGTAGTGGCTTCCCACATGTTTAGGCAGTTCAGGCAGGCAGAGGTTAAGTACAGGTTTAGACAGTTTAGGCAGGTAGAGGATAAACACAAGTTTAGGAAGTTCAGGCAGGCAGAGGTTAAACACAGGCTTTGGCAGTTCAGGCAAGTAGAGGTTAAACACAGGTTTTGGCAGTTTAGGCAGGCAGAGGTTAAACACAGGCTTTGGCAGTTCAGGTAGACAGAGGTTACTCACAGGTTCAGACAAGCAGAGATTACCAACAGGTTCAGGCAGGCAGTGGATAAGGGTGCCACGGTGGTTGTAGAAAACAACAAATAGGAGCAGAAGATCCACCAGCCCAAGACTTAAGGGCCGCATGGAGAGGCGCCTTACACCTACTGACAGCCTCACAGAGCGGCGCCTTACACCTACTAACAGCCTCACAGAGCGGCGCCTTACACCTACTGACAGCCTCACAGAGCGGCGCCTTACACCTACTGACAGCCTCAAAGAGTGACGCCTTACACCTACTGACAGCCTCACAGAGCGGCGCCTTACACCTACTGACAGCCTCAAAGAGTGACCACTTACACCTACTGACAGCCTCACAGAGCGGCGCCTTACACCTACTAACAGCCTCACAGAGCGGCGCCTTACACCTACTGACAGCCTCACAGAGCGGCGCCTTACACCTACTGACAGCCTCAAAGAGTGACGCCTTACACCTACTGACAGCCTCACAGAGCGGCGCCTTACACCTACTGACAGCCTCACAGAGCGGCGCCTTACACCTACTGACAGCCTCAAAGTGGGGCGCCTTACACCTACTGACAGCCTCACAGAGCGGCGCCTTATACCTACTAACAGCCTCACAGAGCGGCACCTTACACCTACTGACAGCCTCATAGAGCGGTGCCTTACACCTACTGACAGCCTCAAAGAGCGGCGCCTTACACCTACTGAAAGCCTCACAGAGCGGCGCCTTACACCTACTAACAGCCTCACAGAGCGGCGCCTTACACCTACTTACAGCCTCATAGAGCGGCGCCTTACACCTACTGACAGCCTCACAGAGCGGCGCCTTAGACCTACTGACAGCCTCACAGAGCAGCGCCTTACACCTACTAACAGCTTCACAGAGCGGCGCCTTACACCTACTGACAGCCTCATAGAGCGGCGCCTTACACCTACTGACAGCCTCACAGAGCCGCGCCTTACACCTACTGACAGCCTCACAGAGCGGCGCCTTACACCTACTGATGGCCTCACAGAGCGGCGCCTTACACCTAATGACAGCCGCACAGAGCGGCGCCTTACACCTACTGACAGCCTCACAGAGCGGCGCCTTACACCTACTGACAGCCTCACAGAGCGGCGCCTTACACCTACTGACAGCCTCACAGAGCGGTGCCTTACACCTACTGACAGCCTCACAGAGCGGCGCCTTACACCTACTGACAGCCTAACAGAGCAGCGCCTTACACCTACTGACAGCCTCACAGAACGGAGCCTTACACCTACTGACAGCCTTACAGAGTGGCGCCTTACACCTACTGACAGCCTCACAGAGTGGCGCCTTACACCTACTGACAGCCTCACAGAGCGGCGCCTTACACCTACTGACAGCCTCACAGAGCGGCGCCTTACACCTACTGACAGCCTCAAAGAGCGGCGCCTTACACCTACTGACAGCCTTACAGAGCGGCGCCTTACACCTGCTGACAGCCTCACAGAGCGGCGCCTTACACCTACTGACAGCCTCAAAGAGCGGCGCCTTACACCTACTGACAGCCTCACAGAGCGGCGCCTTACACCTACTGACAGCCTCACAGAGCGGCGCCTTACACCTACTGACAGCCTCACAGAGCGGCGCCTTACACCTACTGACAGCCTCACAGAGCGGTGCCTTACACCTACTGACAGCCTCACAGAGCGGCGCCTTACACCTACTGACAGCCTAACAGAGCAGCGCCTTACACCTACTGACAGCCTCACAGAACGGAGCCTTACACCTACTGACAGCCTTACAGAGTGGCGCCTTACACCTACTGACAGCCGCACAGAGTGGCGCCTTACACCTACTGACAGCCTCACAGAGCGGCGCCTTACACCTACTGACAGCCTCACAGAGCGGCGCCTTACACCTACTGACAGCCTCAAAGAGTGGCGCCTTACACCTACTGACAGCCTTACAGAGCGGCGCCTTACACCTGCTGACAGCCTCACAGAGCGGCGCCTTACACCTACTGACAGCCTCAAAGAGCGGCGCCTTACACCTACTGACAGCCTCACAGAGCGGCGCCTTACACCTACTGACAGCCTCACAGAGCGGCGCCTTACACCTACTGACAGCCTAACAGAGCAGCGCCTTACACCTACTGACAGCCTCACAGAACGGAGCCTTACACCTACTGACAGCCTAACAGAGCAGCGCCTTACACCTACTGACAGCCTAACAGAGCAGCGCCTTACACCTACTGACAGCCTCACAGAGCAGCGCCTTACACCTACTGACAGCCTCACAGAGCGGCGCCTTACACCTACTGACAGCCTAACAGAGCAGCGCCTTACACCTACTGACAGCCTAACAGAGCAGCGCCTTACACCTACTGACAGCCTCACAGAGCGGCGCCTTACACCTACTGACAGCCTAACAGAGCAGCGCCTTACACCTACTGACAGCCTCACAGAGCGGCGCCTTACACCTACTGACAGCCTCACAGAGCAGCGCCTTACACCTACTGACAGCCTCACAGAGCGGTGCTCTTTTCTGCTTTCTCTCTCCTCTCTCTTTTGCTCTCTTCCCCTCTCTTTTGTTCTCTCTCTCTCCCCCTCTCTTTTGCTCACTTCCCCCCTTTCTTTTAATCTCTCTCATGACCACTCCCACTCCTGCCCGGCCATGCCCCAATCACGCCCGTCCCCATTACCCTTGGCCACGCCTGCTCCTGCCTGGACCCACCCACCATTCTCGTGCGGACAAAAGATCAGGTGTGTAGACTCTAACGCCAGGTGTTTGCCCTTGCGCTGTCTTTACTGTGCATGACAGCTTCGGAAAACAATCTTGACCTTCTATATTACAGGATGAATATTGTATAAATATGATTTAACATGTTTTCATCAACTTAACTGCAAAGGGCTTCAATGCACTTCTGTATATGTCTTTATATGAATGCATATGTATTTATGTGTTTATTATTGTCTGTAAATACATATATATACATAAATACATAAATACATATGCACACACATATAAATAAATAAATATATATATATATATATACATATATATATATACATACATATATGTATTTAGACATGTGTATGTATTCATCTCTATGTTAAATCCCTTTATCTGCCTTTTTGTTTCTAACACCTGAGACCTCATATCTTTAAACCCTTATAACTTTTTTTGAACAATATATTTTTTTAATCATTTTTATTAGATGGTGTTATTATGAGTGTAACTGTAGTTTTCAATGTATTTTTTATGTGTTTTCTAACACTTTTTTGTTTTGAGAAACAGTTAACTAGAGTTCTGAGGTTGCCCTAACCTGACACCAGTTAACGTCAATTGTGCTCATTCGATTGTTTACTTTCAAATTGTAATACGAGCTAAAAACCTGACTCACGGCTTACACCTTGTCAGGTTTTGAGATTGGTCCTGAAATAGACCCAAAGGCTAGAATGAAGTGAATATCTCACTCTAACACACTGAATATATTCCAGGACATGGCCCCCAGAGACAACTGTGGCAGTGGAGAGAAAAGGATAAGTAAACAGGCAAAAACTAATGTACTGAATAGGTGATGATAAATCCAACAGGTTGATAAGGCAGATGAAGGACAGTTAGGCAAGACAGATGATCACAAGAAAATCTAACTTCAGCAAGAAGGTATAGACAGGCAGAGGTCACAGAGTTCAGGCAGGCTTAAGGCAGGCAGAGGTTAAGCAGGATTAGGAAGATAAATTACTTATAGGCAAGGGAATGTCCTTAATTAGTTATTCAAGCAGGTAGTGGTTTCCCACATGTTTAGGCAGTTCAGGCGCCTTACACCTAATGACAGCCTCACAGAGCGGCGCCTTACACCTACTGACAGCCTCACAGAGCGGCGCCTTACACCTACTGACAGCCTCACAGAGCGGCGCCTTACACCTACTGACAGCCTCAAAGAGCGGCGCCTTACACCTACTAACAGCCTTACAGAGCGGCGCCTTACACCTACTGACAGCCTCACAGAGCGGCGCCTTACACCTACTGACAGCCTCAAAGAGCGGCGCCTTACACCTACTGACAGCCTCACAGAGCGGCGCCTTATACCTACTAACAGCCTCACAGAGCGGCGCCTTACACCTACTGACAGCCTCATAGAGCGGCGCCTTACACCTACTGACAGCCTCAAAGAGCGGCGCCTTACACCTACTGACAGCCTCACAGAGCGGCGCCTTACACCTACTAACAGCCTCACAGAGCGGCGCCTTACACCTACTAACAGACTCACAGAGCGGCGCCTTACACCTACTGACAGCCTCAAAGAGCGGCGCCTTACACCTACTGACAGCTTCACAGAGCGGCGCCTTATACCTACTAACAGCCTCACAGAGCGGCGCCTTACACCTACTGACAGCCTCATAGAGCGGCGCCTTACACCTACTGACAGCCTCAAAGAGCGGCGCCTTACACCTACTGAAAGCCTCACAGAGCGGCGCCTTACACCTACTAACAGCCTCACAGAGCGGCGCCTTACACCTATTGACAGCCTCATAGAGCGGCGCCTTACACCTACTGACAGCCTCAAAGAGTGACGCCTTACACCTACTGACAGCCTCACAGAGCGGCGCCTTACACCTACTGACAGCCTCAAAGAGTGACGCCTTACACCTACTGACAGCCTCACAGAGCGGCGCCTTACACCTACTAACAGCCTCACAGAGCGGCGCCTTACACCTACTGACAGCCTCACAGAGTGGCGCCTTACACCTACTGACAGCCTCAAAGAGTGACGCCTTACACCTACTGACAGCCTCACAGAGCGGCGCCTTACACATACTGACAGCCTCACAGAGCGGCGCCTTACACCTACTGACAGCCTCAAAGTGGGGCGCCTTACACCTACTGACAGCCTCACAGAGCGGCGCCTTATACCTACTAACAGCCTCACAGAGCGGCACCTTACACCTACTGACAGCCTCATAGAGCGGTGCCTTACACCTACTGACAGCCTCAAAGAGCGGCGCCTTACACCTACTGAAAGCCTCACAGAGCGGCGCCTTACACCTACTAACAGCCTCACAGAGCGGCGCCTTACACCTACTTACAGCCTCATAGAGCGGCGCCTTACACCTACTGACAGCCTCACAGAGCGGCGCCTTAGACCTACTGACAGCCTCACAGAGCAGCGCCTTACACCTACTAACAGCTTCACAGAGCGGCGCCTTACACCTACTGACAGCCTCATAGAGCGGCGCCTTACACCTACTGACAGCCTCACAGAGCCGCGCCTTACACCTACTGACAGCCTCACAGAGCGGCGCCTTACACCTACTGACGGCCTCACAGAGCGGCGCCTTACACCTAATGACAGCCGCACAGAGCGGCGCCTTACACCTACTGACAGCCTCACAGAGCGGCGCCTTACACCTACTGACAGCCTCACAGAGCGGCGCCTTACACCTACTGACAGCCTCACAGAGCGGTGCCTTACACCTACTGACAGCCTCACAGAGTGGCGCCTTACACCTACTGACAGCCTAACAGAGCAGCGCCTTACACCTACTGACAGCCTCACAGAACGGAGCCTTACACCTACTGACAGCCGCACAGAGTGGCGCCTTACACCTACTGACAGCCTTACAGAGTGGCGCCTTACACCTACTGACAGCCGCACAGAGTGGCGCCTTACACCTACTGACAGCCTTACAGAGTGGCGCCTTACACCTACTGACAGCCGCACAGAGTGGCGCCTTACACCTACTGACAGCCTCACAGAGCGGCGCCTTACACCTACTGACAGCCTCACAGAGCGGCGCCTTACACCTACTGACAGCCTCACAGAGCGGCGCCTTACACCTACTGACAGCCTTACAGAGTGGCGCCTTACACCTACTGACAGCCTTACAGAGTGGCGCCTTACACCTACTGACAGCCGCACAGAGTGGCGCCTTACACCTACTGACAGCCTCACAGAGCGGCGCCTTACACCTACTGACAGCCTCACAGAGCGGCGCCTTACACCTACTGACAGCCTCAAAGAGCGGCGCCTTACACCTACTGACAGCCTCACAGAGCGGCGCCTTACACCTACTGACAGCCTCACAGAGCGGCGCCTTACACCTACTGACAGCCTAACAGAGCAGCGCCTTACACCTACTGACAGCCTCACAGAGCGGCGCCTTACACCTACTGACAGCCTCACAGAACGGAGCCTTACACCTACTGACAGCCTAACAGAGCAGCGCCTTACACCTACTGACAGCCTAACAGAGCAGCGCCTTACACCTACTGACAGCCTCACAGAGCGGCGCCTTACACCTACTGACAGCCTCACAGAGCAGCGCCTTACACCTACTGACAGCCTCACAGAACGGAGCCTTACACCTACTGACAGCCGCACAGAGTGGCGCCTTACACCTACTGACAGCCTTACAGAGTGGCGCCTTACACCTACTGACAGCCGCACAGAGTGGCGCCTTACACCTACTGACAGCCTTACAGAGTGGCGCCTTACACCTACTGACAGCCGCACAGAGTGGCGCCTTACACCTACTGACAGCCTCACAGAGCGGCGCCTTACACCTACTGACAGCCTCACAGAGCGGCGCCTTACACCTACTGACAGCCTCAAAGAGCGGCGCCTTACACCTACTGACAGCCTTACAGAGTGGCGCCTTACACCTACTGACAGCCTTACAGAGTGGCGCCTTACACCTACTGACAGCCGCACAGAGTGGCGCCTTACACCTACTGACAGCCTC
Source organism: Bombina bombina (assembly GCF_027579735.1). Lineage (NCBI taxonomy): Eukaryota > Metazoa > Chordata > Amphibia > Anura > Bombinatoridae > Bombina > Bombina bombina. The sequence continues at coordinate 1,080,538,645 of NC_069499.1, read as the reverse complement.
ACAGAGCGGCGCCTTACACCTACTGACAGCCTCACAGAGCGGCGCCTTACACCTACTGACAGCCTCAAAGAGCGGCGCCTTACACCTACTGACAGCCTCACAGAGCGGCGCCTTACACCTACTGACAGCCTCACAGAGCGGCGCCTTACACCTACTGACAGCCTAACAGAGCAGCGCCTTACACCTACTGACAGCCTCACAGAGCGGCGCCTTACACCTACTGACAGCCTCACAGAACGGAGCCTTACACCTACTGACAGCCTAACAGAGCAGCGCCTTACACCTACTGACAGCCTAACAGAGCAGCGCCTTACACCTACTGACAGCCTCACAGAGCGGCGCCTTACACCTACTGACAGCCTCACAGAGCGGCGCCTTACACCTACTGACAGCCTCACAGAGCGGCGCCTTACACCTACTGACAGCCTCAAAGAGCGGCGCCTTACACCTACTGACAGCCTCACAGAGCGGCGCCTTACACCTACTGACAGCCTCACAGAGCGGCGCCTTACACCTACTGACAGCCTAACAGAGCAGCGCCTTACACCTACTGACAGCCTCACAGAGCGGCGCCTTACACCTACTGACAGCCTCACAGAACGGAGCCTTACACCTACTGACAGCCTAACAGAGCAGCGCCTTACACCTACTGACAGCCTAACAGAGCAGCGCCTTACACCTACTGACAGCCTCACAGAGCGGCGCCTTACACCTACTGACAGCCTCACAGAGCGGCGCCTTACACCTACTGACAGCCTCACAGAGCGGCGCCTTACACCTACTGACAGCCTAACAGAGCAGCGCCTTACACCTACTGACAGCCTCACAGAACGGAGCCTTACACCTACTGACAGCCTCACAGAGCGGCGCCTTACACCTACTGACAGCCTAACAGAGCAGCGCCTTACACCTACTGACAGCCTCACAGAGCGGCGCCTTACACCTACTGACAGCCTCACAGAGCGGCGCCTTACACCTACTAACAGCCTCACAGAGCGGCGCCTTACACCTACTGACAGCCTCATAGAGCGGCGCCTTACACCTACTGACAGCCTCAAAGAGCGGCGCCTTACACCTACTGACAGCCTCACAGAGCGGCGCCTTACACCTACTAACAGCCTCACAGAGCGGCGCCTTACACCTACTAACAGACTCACAGAGCGGCGCCTTACACCTACTGACAGCCTCAAAGAGCGGCGCCTTACACCTACTGACAGCTTCACAGAGCGGCGCCTTATACCTACTAACAGCCTCACAGAGCGGCGCCTTACACCTACTGACAGCCTCATAGAGCGGCGCCTTACACCTACTGACAGCCTCAAAGAGCGGCGCCTTACACCTACTGAAAGCCTCACAGAGCGGCGCCTTACACCTACTAACAGCCTCACAGAGCGGCGCCTTACACCTATTGACAGCCTCATAGAGCGGCGCCTTACACCTACTGACAGCCTCACAGAGCGGCGCCTTACACCTACTGACAGCCTCACAGAGCGGCGCCTTACACCTACTAACAGCTTCACAGAGCGGTGCCTTACACCTACTGACAGCCTCATAGAGCGGCGCCTTACACCTACTGACAGCCTCACAGAGCGGCGCCTTACACCTAATGACAGCCTCACAGAGCCGCGCCTTACACCTACTGACAGCCTCACAGAGCGGCGCCTTACACCTACTGACAGCCTCACAGAGCGGCGCCTTACACCTACTGACAGCCTCACAGAGCGGCGCCTTACACCTACTGACAGCCTAACAGAGCGGTGCCTTACACCTACTGACAGCCTCACAGAACGGCGCCTTACACCTACTGACAGCCTCACAGAGCGGCGCCTTACACCTACTGACAGCCTCACAGAGCGGTGCCTTACACCTACTGACAGCCTCACAGAGCGGCGCCTTACACCTACTGACAGCCTCACAGAGCGGCGCCTTACACCTACTGACAGCCTAACAGAGCGGCGCCTTACACCTACTGACAGCCTCACAGAGCGGCGCCTTACACACCTTGTGCGTCACTGTTAGCGCTCGTAATCTAGACCTTAATTGTAATCAGCCTTTGGTGAATGTGATGGTAAAATTATAATACACAATATTTTGGAGATGTTTTCTCTCACAATTGGGTTGGGTTATAGTAAAGCCACTTGTAGGGAACTCTCTACCTGTATAATGACAAATATGGCCCACAAAAATATACAGTACATATCATCAAACTTTTAATTAAAGGGCAGCATAGTTGCCAACATTGTAAAACATTTCCAGGGACACTTTGCAGTAGCGCCATGCCCATGAATGGTTTGCATAGCTCAGCATTCACACCAAAACAAACACATACAATTCTAATAGTATAATTTAGATACGGATTGCTTAAAGGGATAGGAAAGTTTAAATTAAATTTTCATGATTCAGAAGGAACATGAAATTTTTAAATTCACTTCTACTTTCTTTTCTTGGGGACCATTTTTAAAAAGGATACGTACATAGCTTCAGCAGCAGCAATGCACTACTGGGAGTCCCAAATAGTATGGAGACCAGCAGACTATCAAGGATATGCTCTGAAAACCAATGATCAATTTCTCAAATTCCTGAAAGACAAAAGCAGAGGTACCACATGGTGCAGAACTCTCATCTAGGTATGTGTGAAAGTTGTTTTTTCTTGCGCAAGGTTTGAAAGAGTGAGTGTAGTCTAGATAAAGTCCTTAAAAGCTGAAACCTATTGTAAATAATATGAGTGTTTAAACTGGATTATATCGCTTTTAATAAGAAATTAAATATAATCAAATAAGTTACATGAAAACAAAGGGGTCGAATTATCAAGCTCCAAATAAAGCTTGATGCTCCTGTTTCCGCGCAAACCTTCAGGCTTACGGGAAACAGCAGTTATGAAGCAGCGGTCTAAAGACCCCTGCTCCATAGCTTGTCCGCCTGCACTGAGGCTGTGGACATCAATCCGCCCGATCCTATAAGATCGGGCTAATTGACACGCCCTGCTAGCGGCCGATTGGCTGCAAATCTGCAGGAGGCAGCATTGCACAAGCAGTTCTGGTGAACTGCTTGTGCAATGATAAATGCTGTTGCATTCATCGATGTCTGTCGAACACGATCCGCGACAGACTGATGATAAATCAGCCCTTATATATGCATATAAAATCACTAGATCAATGTTGAAAAGTGATAAAATCTAAAATCTAAAATATCAAACTAGCACAGTTGGCCAACCTAAATGTGTGATATCCTAAGCAGTAAAATCTGATTTAAACACTCTTATTGTTTACAATAGGTTTCAGCAGCTTTTTAGCGCTTTATCTCCACTACACTCACTCTTGCAGAACTCTCATCCCCAATAGGAACAAAGGCTAGGCATAACTGGCAAACTTACATTTACAGAAGGCACATAACGTGCTAAATCAGCGAGCTGAGACTTTGGAGCAGCCAAGCAAATTGACTCCTGTTAATACTAGATCTCACACAGCCCAGAAGAGCTTCAGCGCCTATGTAATTAATTCCAGGCTGGACCTCCAACCCGCGATCTCAAATGATCAGTAGTGCTCGATACCCGGTGGATGAAGATCAGCAAGCGGTGGTAGCAATCAGGATACTCAGGAGTAATGGAAGAAGCGGTAACCCAGAACTGCATTAATTTCCTATATAGAGAATATAAAAAATCTATATAAGAGCTCAACTAGAGCATGTATGTAAAAACATGTTTATTAAAACAAATAAAAACAGCAAAACATTTCTCTGCAATAACACTGTTTCATTGGGCTTATTAACCCATAATAACACGCTCAGATATATATATTTCTAACCGCTAATCACAATGCTGGAGTGGAAAGATAACATGCCCTGCCCCTTAGTAAAAATCCCACCCACATTAATGATGTAATTTATACATTGTAACAACCCAGGGATACAAGTGGTTACATGTATACAACAGATATAAACACAATTATACCATCAAATACATATAAATCAAACACATAAATAATCAAATTATATAAATAATGTGATCCTTATGTTTAGAAATATAATATATATTATAATAATATTTCACATTGGACTGAAAAAAATTGCTGAAAATGATATACCCCTTTACAATATGAGTCCTGTTATCCATACACTCATAAAAACATATACGGCCACAATAATTGAATAACATAACTAAAGGTCATTACAAATAATAATAGTACATCCCAAAATAATGTGAATCCTAAAAAACTTAAACTAATATGACACTAAAATACTGTATTATATATAAATAATGTTATATAAAATAATAATCATTCTATGCAAATACCCACTATTAACTATCTGATAATAATCCATCTAAAGTCAATGAAAAATAACTCATTAGTGTAAAATGTGTGATCATATATAATAAGTGACTATAGGCTAGATTACGAGTGTAGCGCAATATTGCACGTACGTGAGCATGATACGTAAATGTGCGCTTTGCTTAAAAAAAAAAAAAAAACATTTTCTAAGCAAAGCACCATATTCCATGAATATTTGTGCATTCCACTTTTGTGCCAGAAGTACATATAGCCCCTCATTTGATGCGTCAGGGGGTATACTTTCTACAAATGGGTACTTGATGTACCCTAATTTAACTTTGCAGGTGGCTAGAGCTGTTTAACTGCAGATATGGCAACCTTGAAAATCTTATTTAAAAATTGTCTTTAAACATTTAGGGGTGATGTCTACAATTAGACAGCAGTAGCCACCTGGGAATTTAAGATACAGTACACAGTTTTGTAAAGTACACCCCTCGGCGCATTAAATGAGGGTCTGCATGTATTGCTAGCACAAATTTTGAGTGTGTAAGACATAAATGAACATTTCACTCTGCTTAGAAAAAAAATATTTTCTAAGCAAAGCACCATATTCCATGAATATTTGCGCACACCACTTTTGTGCCAGAAGTACATATAGGGGGATATACAGTATATCAAGCTGTCAACCGCAAATACGCTGGAATTCTGCAGCGTAATTGTGGCAAGCTTGATTCAACCTAGTTACCAAAGCCTATAGACCGGCAAAATTTTAAATTTGTGACGTAACATACCATCCGCTGGTCTTAATCCGACACAGATCGATGCTTACTCTATTACAGATGTTCTGAATACACATTCAGCACTATTTGACACTTTTTCAAAGTTATCAAATAGTTAACCGGTATGCTCGCGGCTATTCCGGCCCAGAGTACCTGGTTTTCAATCCGCCACCCTGGAATCCACGGATGCCATAGGAATCAATGGGAGTCTGAAAGCAGCGAAAGCTTATGTTCGATGCTGCCAGCTATCCCATTGATTTATATGGTAGAAAACCCAGTTACGTTTACACCTAACACCCTAACATAAACCCCAAGTCTAAACACCCCTAATCTGCCACTCCGACATCGCCGCCACTAAATAAAGTTATTAACCCCTATCCCGCTGCTCCCGGACCCCGACGCAACTTTAATAAATGTATTAACCCCTATCCCACCGCTCCTGGACCCCGCCACCACTAAATAAATGTATTAACCCCTAAACCCCTGGCCTCCCACATCACAAACCTATTGACCCGTAAACCGCCAGCCCCCCACATCGCCATAAACTAAATTCAGCTATTATCCCCTAAACCAAACAACCCGCTAACTTTACATTAAAATTACCTCATCCCTATTTTATAATAAATTAAAACTTACCTTTAGAATAAAAATAAACTATATTAAACTATTACAATTACATTAAACTAGCAATTAAATTAACTATATTACATATTAAAAAACCCTAACCCTACTCAAATTATTTAAATATACTATTAAAAATGACTAAGTTACAAAAAAAACAAACACTAAGTTACAAAAACAAACAAACCACAGTATCAAAAATAAAAATGAATTACACCTAATCTAATAGCCCCCCCTGAAATAAAAAAACCCCTAACCTACAATAAACTACCAATGGCCCTTAAAAGGGCATTTTGCGGGACATTGCCCCAAAGAAATCAGCTCTTTTACCTGAAAAAAATAAATATACAAACACCCCCCAACAGTTAAACCCACCACCCAACCAACCAACCCCCCAAATAAAAAGCCTATCTAAAAAAAACTAAGCTCCCCATTGCCCTGAAAAAGGCATTTGTATTGGCATTTAGCTTTTTGCCTGCCCAGACCCTACTCTAAAAATAAAACCCACACAAAAAACCCTTAAATAAACCTAACACTAACCCCCGACGATCCATCCAGCCGGAAAGAAGTCTTCATCCGGGCGATCTCTTCTATCTTCATCCATCCTGCAAAGTCTTCATCCATGCGACCTCTTCTATCTTCATCCATCCGGTGCGGAGCGGGTCCAGCCTGAAGACATCCGGCGTGGAGCTCCTCTTCAATACGGTCGCCGCCGTAAACTGGAACTTGAATGCAAGTGACGTCATCCAAGATGGCGTCCCTTGCATTTCTATTGGCTGAAAGTTTCCAATCAGCCAATAGGATTAGAGCTGCTAAAATCCTATTGGCTGTTCCAATCAGCCAATAGGATTGAGCTCTCATCCTATTGGCTGATTGGAACAGCAAATAGGATGAGAGCTGCTCAAATCCTATTGGCTGATTGGAACAGCCAATAGGATTTTAGAAGCTCTAATCTGGAACTTCAAAAACTGTAAGTGGATCGTCAGGGATTAGTGTTAGGTTTATTTAAGGGGTTTTTGGGTGGGTTTTATTTTTAGAGTAGGGTCTGGGCAGGTAAAAGTGCTAAATGCCCTTTTAAGGGCATTGCCCATACAAATGCCCTTTTCAGGGCAATGCGGAGCTTAGGTTTTTTTAGGTAGACTTTTTATTTGGGGGGGTTGGTGGGTTGGGTGGTGGGTTTAACTGTTGGTGGGTGTTTTTATTTTATTTTTTTCAGGTAAAAGAGCTGATTTCTTTGGGGCAATGCCCCGCAAAAGGCCCTTTTAAGGGCCATTGGTAGTATATTGTAGGCTAGGTTTTTTTTTATTTTGACGGGACATTTTTATTTTGATAGGGCTATTAGATTAGGTGTAATTCGTTTTTATTTTTGATACTGTGGGGTTTTTTTGTAATAGTGTTTGTTTGTTTTTGTAACTTAGTGTTTGTTTTTTTTTGTAAATTAGTAATTTTTAATAGTATATTTAAATAATTTGAGTAGGGTTAGGGTTTTTTAATATTTAATATAGTTAATTTAATTGCTAGTTTAATGTAATTGTAGTATAATAGTTAGGGTAGATTAATTAATAGTTTAATATAGTTTATTTTAATTCTAAAGGTAAGTTTTAATTTATTATAAGATAGGGATGAGGTAATTTTAATTTAAAGTTAGCGGGTTGTTAGGTTAAGGGGTTAATAACTTAATTTAGTTTATGGCGATGTGGGGGGATGGCGGTTTAGGGGTTAATAGGTTTAGTTAATGGTAGTGATGTGGGAGGCCAGGGGATTAGGAGTTAATGTTAATACATTTATTTAGTGGCGGCGGGATAGGGGGTTAATACATTTATTAAAGTTGCGGTGGGGTCCGGGAGCGGCCGGATAGGGGTTAATAACTTTATTAAAGTTGTGGCGGGGTCCGGGAGTGGCGGGATAGGGGTTAATAACTTTATTAAAGTTGCGGAGGGGTCCAGGAGTGGCGGGATAGGGATTAATAACTTTATTAAAGTTGTGGCGGGGTCCGGGAGAGGCGGAATAGGGGTTAAACATTTTAGTATAGTGGCGGCGTTTAGTGACAGGATATAAAAAGCTGAATAGCAACAAGATCGATGACTGTTAGTTAACAACAGTCCGATGCTCTTCGCCCCGTACTTGGTGCACGGCTTTTTGACAGCTTTTTTATAAATATGGAGAGTGTATTCAGGTCCGTGGCCGTGATGTTAGGCGAGCGTATTGGTGCCGGCGAATGCAACATAGTTGAGGCTTTGATAAATATCCCTCATAGTGTAAAATATGTTTTTGACAGCTTTTTTATAAATATGGAGAGTGTATTCAGGTCCGTGGCCGTGATGTTAGGCGAGCGTATTGGTGCCGGCGAATGCAACATAGTTGAGGCTTTGATAAATATCCCTCATAGTGTAAAATATGTGATCAAATATAATAAGTGACTATAGGCTAGATTACGAGTGTAGCTCAATATTGCAAATGCGCGAGCACGTAAATGTGCGCTGATTTTACAAGTGCAGTGCAATATGAACGTGACCTCGTGTTCGCATTGCCTGGAAGCCAATTGCTCATGAGAGCGCACTTCCATAGACTTCAATGGGAGCCTCATTTTCATCCCGACAGACATAGAAAACCGCCTAGCGCAGTGCAGGGGGCAAATCGTGCAGGGTTGGGCAGCAATAAATAAATAAATATACATATATATTTTCTGTGTTTATTTTCTGTGTATATATATATATATATATATATATATATATATAAAGAGCAGCTTGAGAAAAAGGATCTGGTGTATATCCCAATGGCTTCACAGCTGCATAAAGAGCCAGCACCAGAGCGTAAATCAATCACCATTTATTAGAAAAGGTACATAACGTTTCGGCCCCACCAGGGAGGCCTTGGTCACATGTAGATAAGTCACCCCAGACAAGCATTGCAACCAAGACCTAAACCCTATCGAGCATCTGTAGGGCAACGGAAGGTGGGGGAGCGCAAGGTCTCTAACATCCACCAGCTCGAGAGTGGAAGAGGACTCCAGTGGCAACCTGTGAAGCTCTGGTGAACTCCATGCCAAAGAGGGTTAAGGCAGTGCTGCAAAATAATGGTGGCCACATAAAATATTGACACTTTGGGCCCAATTTGGACATTTCCACTTAGGGGTGTACTCACTTTTGTTGCCAATGGTTTAGACATTAATGGTCATATGTTGAGTTATTTTGAGGGGACAGCAAATTGACACTGTTATACAGGGTGTACACTCACTACTTTACATTGTAGCAAAGTGTCATTTCTTCAGTGTTGTCACATGAAAAGATATAATAAAATATTTACAAAAATGTGAGAGTTGTACTTACTTTTGTGAGATACTGTTTATCTATATAAGCATATACATATATATTTATAGAGAAACACAGTCCCCCATTGATCTCCATGTAAAGGCACTTTCAGTGCCATTTTTTTCTAACACCCCACGTCCCTCACTTTAACCCCTTATAACTGTTTTGTGCAGTTTTTTGTTTTGCTTTTTAAATAAAGATGCTTATATTTTTATTTTATGTTACTCTATGGTCCTCTTTATCTTGGGGTCAAATGGGGCATTTTTTTCCATTAACCAGAGATCTGATCTTTGGTTAATGATTTCTAGCGCTAAGTGCAAAAGTGTGCTCACAATAGCATTAACGAGCCACTTGTAATGGCTGGTTATTGAACATTCGGTGGTAAAGGGACAAATTTGCCTATTTACCAGAGATAGCGCCTCACTTGTAATCTAGCTCTATGCGTACAATAATGTAAATGCAAAAATATATATATAATAATGTTTTATGTCAAAGTTTATCTCTCAACATGTATAAAATGTTAAATATATGGTACAAAAAGTGGGAATAGAAACAAAACAAAACAGGAATAAAAGGGGAAGAGGGAAGAAGGGTGATAAGAACTGTATGTGGTGCTTAAGTGCCATATAAATGCTAGCAAGGCTTCTAAAAGGCAGCATGGTCTATATTGACATTAAGCCCATGGGTGGTGTAATGTCCTCAAGTTATATATCCAGTAGGTCTCTTGAATCTATTCCTACATGGAATCCATGACGTAGGTGCTGATGCTCTTCTAGGCTGTGTGAGATCCAGTATTGACAGGAGTTAATCTGCTGGGCTTCTCCAAAGGCTTGGCTCGTTCCTATTGGGGATGACAGTTCTGCACCATATGGTGCCTCTGCTTTTGCGTTTCTGGACTTTGAGACTAATTAGAGCTAGATGTTGATAGGTGGCTGGCTAAACACATTTTTATTTTGTCTGGCTCACCAAATTTGTTCAGCTAGCACTCAGCATCTGGAACTCACTTAAATTATATGTTTAATCACTTTGCAGGAGTTACACACAAGGCTATATGCAAGAAATAGTGCAATAATATTTCTCTAACATATTAGAGCCTTTTCTTTACGCATTGTTATAGCCTTTAATGCAGATTAAAGCATAAGAAGAATAACTTTACAGCAAGTACCACAATAAGCAAACAAGAGTTAAATAGTTAATCCTTCAGCATCTGTATAGCAGGACACCTCAAAGCACACCAGTTTATACAGATGTTACACAGCCTAAAATTAAACAGTAATACTACCTGAAATTAAACAGTGATACTACCTCAATATGTTAACCTGCTAATTGCTGTCTTGGGGCTGCTGAGAACAATATATACAGATATATTGAGGACTTGTTTTTATGATTTTATGACTTTTGCTTAGACACGTTTCACAAGTAGGTGGCATAAAGGTAACTTTATGTTTTTATCTTTGTTGCTGCAGTGATTGTTGGCAATAGGTAAGTTGACGCAGAAATGCCTTAGTAAATCTATATGTTCTGTTAATTCCAGTCCGAGCATATGAAAAGCCTGATGTGTTAAGCCCCTCCTAAGCAAAGCCTCAGTATGTACCAATACATGGGGTAAATTAAAGGTATATGAAGCACAAAAACAGAATTTATGCTTAACTGATAAATTACTTTCTCCAACGGTGTGTCCGGTCCACGGCGTCATCCTTACTTGTGGTAATATCTCTTCCTCAACAGGAAATGGCAAAGAGTCCCAGCAAAGCTGGCCATATAGTCCCTCCTAGGCTCCGCCCACCCCAGTCATTCGACCGACGGACAGGAGGAAAAATATAGGAGAAACCATATGGTACCGTGGTGACTGTAGTTAGAGAAAATAATTCATGAGACCTGATTAAAAAAACCAGGGCGGGCCATGGACCGGACACACCGTTGGAGAAAGTAATTTATCAGGTAAGCATAAATTCTGTTTTATCCAACATTGGTGTGTCCGGTCCACGGCGTCATCCTTACTTGTGGGAACCAATACCAAAGCTTTAGGACACGGATGAAGGGAGGGAGCAAATCAGGTTACCTAAACGGAAGGCACCACGGCTTGCAAAACCTTTCTCCCAAAAATAGCCTCCGAAGAAGCAAAAGTATCAAATTTGTAAAATTTGGCAAAAGTGTGCAGTGAAGACCAAGTCGCTGCCTTACATATCTGATCAACAGAAGCCTCGTTCTTGAAGGCCCATATGGAAGCCACAGCCCTAGTGGAGTGAGCTGTGATTCTTTCAGGAGGCTGCCGTCCGGCAGTCTCGTAAGCCAATCGGATGATGCTTTTAAGCCAAAAGGAAAGAGAGGTAGAAGTCGCTTTTTGACCTCTCCTTTACCAGAGTAGACGACAAACAGAGAAGATGTTTGTCTGAAATCTTTTGTAGCTTCTAAATAGAATTTTAGAGCACGGACTACGTCCAAATTGTGTAACAAACGTTCCTTCTTTGAAACTGGATTCGGACACAAAGAAGGTACAACTATCTCCTGGTTAATATTTTTGTTAGAAACAACCTTTGGAAGGAAACCAGGCTTAGTACGCAAAACCACCTTATCTGCATGGAACACCAGATAGGGCGGAGAACACTGCAGAGCAGATAACTCTGAAACTCTTCTAGCAGAAGAAATAGCAACCAAAAACAAAACTTTCCAAGATAACAACTTAATATATATGGAATGTAGAGGTTCAAACGGAACCCCTTGAAGAACTGAAAGAACTAGATTTAAACTTCAGGGAGGAGTCAAAGGTCTGTAAACAGGCTTGATCCTAACCAGAGCCTGAACAAATGCTTGAACATCTGGCATAGCTGCCAATCGTTTGTGTAGTAAGACAGATAAAGCAGAAATCTGTCCCTTTAGAGAACTCGCAGATAATCCTTTATCCAAACCTTCTTGTAGAAAGGAAAGAATCTTAGGAATTTTTACCTTATTCCAAGGGAATCCCTTGGATTCACACCAGCAGATATATCTTTTCCATATTTTATGGTAAATCTTTCTAGTTACCGGTTTTCTGGCCTGAACCAGAGTATCAATCACCGAATCTGAAAACCCACGCTTTGATAGAATCAAGCGTTCAATCTCCCAGCCGTCAGCTGGAGGGAGACCAGATTTGGATGTTCGAATGGACCCTGATCAAGAAGGTCCTGTCTCAAAGGTAGCTTCCATGGTGGAACCGATGACATATTCACCAGGTCTGCATACCAAGTCCTGCGTGGCCACACAGGAGCTATCAAGATCACCGAGACCCTCTCCTGTTTGATCCTGGCTACCAGCCTGGGAATGACAGGAAACGGTGGGAACACATAAGCTAGGTTGAAGGTCCAAGGCGCTACTAGTGCATCCACTAGAGTCGCCTTGGGATCCCTGGATCTGGACCCGTAGCAAGGAACCTTGAAGTTCTGACGAGACGCCATCAGATCCATGTCTGGAATGCCCCATAATTGAGTCAACTGGGCAAAAATCTCCGGGTGGAGTTCCCACTCCCCCGGATGGAATGTCTGACGACTCAGATAATCCGCTTCCCAGTTTTCCACACCTGGGATGTGGATCGCAGATAGATGGCAGGAGTGATTCTCCGCCCATTGTATTATTTTGGTTACTTCTTTCATCGCCAGGGAACTCCTTGTTCCCCCCTGATGATTGATATACGCAACAGTCGTCATGTTGTCTGATTGGAATCTTATGAATCTGGCCTTTGCAAGCTGAGGCCAAGCCCTGAGAGCATTGAATATCGCTCTTAGTTCCAGAATGTTTATCGGGAGAAGAGACTCTTCCCGAGACCATAGTCCCTGAGCTTTCAGGGATTCCCAGACCGCACCCCAGCCCACTAGACTGGCGTCGGTCGTGACAATGACCCACTCTGGTCTGCGGAAGCTCATTCCCTGGGATAGGTGGTCCAGGGATATTCACCAACGGAGTGAATCTCTGGTCTTCTGATCTACTTGAATCACTGGAGACAAGTCTGTATAGTCCCCATTCCACTGTTTCAGCATGCACAGTTGTAATGGTCTTAGATGAATTTGCGCAAAAGGAACTATGTCCATTGCTGCAACCATCAACCCTACTACTTCCATGCACTGAGCTATGGAAGGACGTGGAACAGAATGAAGAACTTGACAAGCGCTTAGAAGTTTTGACTTTCTGACATCTGTCAGAAAGATCCTCATTTCTAAGGAATCTATTATTGTTCCCAGGAAGGGAACTCTTGTTGACGGAGACAGAGAACTTTTTTCTATGTTCACCTTCCATCCGTGAGAACTGAGAAAGGCCAGAACGATGTCTGTATGAGCCTTTGCTTTTGAAAGGGACAACGCTTGTATTAGAATGTCGTCCAAGTATGGTACTACTGCAATGCCCCTCGGTCTCAGAACCGCTAAAAGGGACAGAGTACCTTTGTGAAAATCCTTGGAGCAGTGGCTAATCCGAATGGGAGGGCCACAAACTGGTAATGTTTGTCCAGAAAGGCGAACCTTAGGAACTGATGATGTTCTTTGTGGATAGGAATATGTAGGTACGCATCCTTTAGATCCACGGTAGTCATAAATTGACCTTCATGGATAGTGGGTAGATTCGTTCGAATGGTTTCCATTTTGAACGATGGTACCCTGAGAAATTTGTTTAGGATCTTTAAATCCAGAATTGGTCTGAAGGTTCCCTCTTTTTTGGGAACTACGAAAAGATTTGAGTAAAATCCCATTCCTTGTTCCGTCATTGAAACTGGGTGTATCACTCCCATCTTTAGCAGGTCTTCTAAACAATGTAAGAACGCCTGTCTCTTTATTTGGTTTGAGGATAAGTGAGACATGTGGAACCGTCCCCTTGGGGGTAGTTCCTTGAATTCTAGAAGATAACCCTGAGAAACAATTTCTAGCGTCCAGGGATCCTGATCATCTCTTGCCCAAGCCTGAGCAAAGAGAGAGAGTCTGCCCCCCACTAGATCCGGTCCCGGATCGGGGGCTACTCCTTCATGCTGTTTTGTTAGCGGTAGCAGGCTTCTTGGTCTGCTTACCCTTGTTCCAGCCTTGCATCGGTTTCCAGGCTGGTTTGGACTGTGATGCATTACCCTCTTGCTTAGAGGATGCAGAATTAGAGGCCGGTCCGTTCCTGAAATTATGAAAGGAACGAAAATTAGACTTATTCTTGGCCTTGAAAGGCCTATCTTGTGGGAGGTCGTGGCCCTTTCCCCCAGTGATGTCTGAGATAATCTCTTTAAATTCTGGTCCAAAGAGAGTTTTACCCTTGAAGGGGATGTTAAGCAATTTTGTCTTGGATGATACATCCGCTGACCAAGACTTTAGCCAAAGCGCTCTGCGCGCCACAATTGCAAACCCTGAATTTTTCGCCGCTAATCTAGCTAATTGCAAAGCGGCATCTAAAATAAAAGAGTTAGCCAACTTAAGTGCGTGAACTCTGTCCATAACCTCCTCATATGGAGTCTCTCTACTGAGCGACTTTTCTAGTTCCTCGAACCAGAACCACGCTGCTGTAGTGACAGGAACAATGCACAAAATGGGTTGTAGAAGGTAACCTTGCTGTACAAAAATCTTTTTAAGCAAACCTTCCAATTTTTTATCCATAGGATCTTTGAAAGCACAACTATCTTCGATAGGAATAGTAGTGCGCTTGTTTAGAGTAGAAACTGCCCCCTCGACCTTAGGGACTGTCTGCCATAAGTCCTTTCTGGGGTCGACCATAGGAAATAATTTCTTAAATATAGGAGGGGGAACAAAAGGTATGCCGGGCTTCTCCAACTCCTTATTCACTATGTCCGCCACCCGCTTGGGTATAGGAAAAGCGTCGGGGTGCACCGGAACCTCTAGGAACTTGTCCATCTTGCATAATTTTTCTGGAATGACCAAGTTGTCACAATCATCCAGAGTAGATAACACCTCCTTAAGCAGTGCGCGGAGATGTTCTAATTTAAATTTAAATGTCACAACATCAGGTTCAGCCTGTTGAGAAATTTTTTCTGAATCTGAAATTTCCCCATCTGACAAAACCTCCCTCATGGCCCCTTCAGATTGGTGTGAGGGTATGACAGAACAATTATCATCAGTGCCCTCCTGCTCTTCAGTGTTTAAGACAGAGCAATCGCGCTTTCTCTGATATGCAGGCATTTTGGATAAAATATTTGCTATGGAGTTATCCATTACAGCCGTCAATTGTTGCATGGTAATAAGCATTGGCGCGCTAGAAGTACTAGGGGCCTCCTGCGTGGGCAAAACTGGCGTAGACACAGAAGGAGATGATGTAGAACCATGTCTACTCCCTTCACTTGAGGAATCATCTTGGGCAATTTCATTATTTGTGACAGTACTGTCCTTACTTTGTTTGGATGCTATGGCACAATTATCACACAATTTTGAAGGGGGAGACACATTGGCTTTCATACATATAGAACATAGCTTATCTGAAGGCACAGACATGTTAAACAGGCTTAAACTTGTCAATAAAGCACAAAAACCGTTTTAAAACAAAACCGTTACTGTCTCTTTAAATTTTAAACAGAGCACACTTTATTACTAAATATGTGAAAATATATGAAGGAATTGTTCAAAATTTACCAAAATTTCACCTCAGTGTCTTAAAGCATTAAAAGTATTGCACACCAATTTCCAGAGCTTTAACCCTTAAAATAACGAAACCGGAGCCGGTTACAGATTTAACCCCTATACAGTCCCAGCTACCGCCTTTGCTGTGACTTTACCAAGCCCAGAGGGGAATACAATACCAAATGATGCCTTCTAGGAACTTTTCCAACTACTCTCAGGTCCTCACACATGCATCTGCATGTCTTGCACTCAAAAACAACTGCGCAGTAATGGCGCGAAAAATGAGGCTTAGCCTACAACTGGGAAGGCCCTTCCTGACTGGAAAAAGGTGTCTAACATAGTGCCTGACGTTAAAAAACGTAAACATGTATAAAATGTCCAAATAAAGCAATCGATTTAGCCCATAAAAGTGTCTACCAGTTTTATAGCCCATATTAAGCCCTTTATTCTGTTTGAGACTAAGAAAATGGCTTACCGGTCCCCATGAGGGGAAATGACAGCCTTCCAGCATTACACAGTCTTGTTAGAAATATGGCTAGTCATACCTTAAGCAGAAAAGTCTGCTAACTGTTTCCCCCAACTGAAGTTACTTCATCTCAACAGTCCTATGTGGAAACAGCAATCGATTTTAGTTACTGTCTGCTAAAATCATCTTCCTCTCACAAACAGAAATCTTCATCTTTTTCTGTTTCAGAGTAAATAGTACATACCAGCACTATTTTAAAATAACAAACTCTTGATAGTAGAATAAAAAAACTACAACTAAACACCACATACTCTTAACCATCTCCGTGGAGATGTTGCCTGTGCAACGGCAAAGAGAATGACTGGGGTGGGCGGAGCCTAGGGGGGAATATATGGCCAGCTTTGCTGGGACTCTTTGCCATTTCCTGTTGGGGAAGAGATATTCCCACAAGTAAGGATGACGCCGTGGACCGGACACACCAATGTTGGAGAAATGTTTATTTTATGATCCAGATAGATAGCATGCAATTTTAAACAACACTATTGAGATGCCTTGCTTCATCACCCTTTGTCTCCTACCCTCCTTAGTATTATATTTCACATCTCATGGCTTACCTGACACCTGACATCACACTGCTAAACTTCAGAGTAACAGAAGACCACAGATAAAGAAAACTTCAGAAATAAACACAAGCAATAAGACAAATGCCACAGCAACCTCTATGGTGGGAGAACTGCACTGCACACTATATTCATAAATTATATACAAACTGAATTGAACAAGGGAGAAGCTTAAAAGGCAGGGACAGGAATCCAGAAAACATGACTGTCCTGGGAAAAAAATGAGACAGTTGGCAACTATGGAACAGTAAAAGCTAGGAAAAAAAGTTTATCATGCATATGGTAGACTTACATATAGCAGGCTAATAATAAGGACACAGACTGCTTTATTGATGGATACAGATCCTCTTTACAAGCAGGGCCTAACTTTTACATTTGGCACCGAAGGCACAGTGCCTAGGAAAACCTTTACATGCTCATGGATATAAGAAGAAAAACAAATAACTTTTGGGGTTAAAAAAAATGTTTGATTTTCTTACATAAAAAAAAAATTAACATGTAGTAAGTTCCTTGTGGCATGTGCAAATGGGAATGTTGACTCTTTTGAATACATTTGGTCCATCTTCAGTGAAAGTGCTCTGCTCTCATTGGCTAGAAAGGTGACATTATTCAATGTCAGATATAAGTGCAATTGGTTAGAAAGGCAGTTGTTTGTTTTAGCAACTGGGTTTTAATAGTTCTTGAGTCTTTAATGACATAAAAATCACCTGCTTAGTTTAGCTGGTGCTGTTTACATCGAGAACTAATATTTGATTGTGTTGTAAACTTTTCCTACAGTTTGTTTAGCCTGCTCACATAAAACTTATTTTTTTTTAAAAGAGAAGACTACATCTCATTGCTCATAATCCACACAGCTTTCTCCATCAGCAAATACTCAATATGATAATGATCTTGTGAACAGGGTGTATCAAAATGGAACATTTGGTCTTAATCGCACCTATTGTCATTAACTGAGGTTTTGGTTAAAGCATGCAAATAAATGATAAAAACAGAAGTCTGTCCCCAACTCCCATCAACAGCTTTAGGTCTTCCTATCAGCATACAGACATTCTGATGAAAAAAAAGAAAAACAACTTTTTTGAGAATTTTAGTGAATTTTTGCCCACTACCCAGACAATATATAAAGTCAATTTTAAACAAAGATTGATTAACCAGGAAAGAGTTAAACCCATCAAATACAATCTTCAACCATCTCAGTTTAGTGATTCTGATCAATCACCTCACATTGTTCAGATATGTGTGAGATCAGATTATTTATTATGTTTGGATAGTGCAGTTTTCTTTTAAAAAAAAAAATTAATTCTGTATGGCTAATTCTGTATGTTCGCTTTAAAAGTGTTATTTATACCAGAAACACAAATCACTTTGTTGCTATTAATTAGAAAATGTACACACACAGTATCATGGACATTATAGACATGTTACCTGTAACGGGTCTCGATACCCCGGACTAGGTATACCCGCTAACATCGTCTTCCTCCCGCCAAAAACCGACCGATGAACCTCCGCTGGATACAGGACACTATTAAAATAACGACTGCTGCAAGTTGTTATAGCTACCCGAAGAACATTAGCCGAGACTAAATGCTTAAAGGTCAAACAGGAACTACTTTTATTGCACAGAAATACAGGTTTTATACATTTCCAAAAAAGAGGGGTAGTCACCACATAAACAATAGAAACAAATATTATACGATGGGGCAAACATCAGACAGTGGTTAGTTAATCAAGACTCTAATCACATCCTGACTTACAAAAGAACAATAGAGGACTCGCACAATGGGGGATATTTATCAAAGCGTCAATCTCGGTGCATTCGCCGGCGTCAATACACTAGCCAGACATCGCCAAACATCGCTGCCACAGATCTTAATATGATTAATTGAAAAAGCCGTCAAAAACACTTGCGTCAAGTACGGTGCGAAGAGCATCGGACTGGTGTTAACTAGTTTTCATCAATGTTGCGGCTATTCGGGTTTTTCGCAACTTTATTTATATAATTTAATTACTGTCCACGAACAAGCACATTTCTCTTTAGCACATTATTGTATATAATAGTGTAAATGTATTCTTTTTCTGAGCGGGACTAATTTTAGTATGTATATACACACATATATAATGGTTATTTTAAAGGGATAGGAAAGCAAAATATTTAAGTTGCATGATTCAGATAGAGCATGTAATTTTAATGCACTTTAAAATTCACTTCAATTTTAAAATGTGCTTTGTTCTCTTGGTATCCCTTGTTGGAAAAGAATACGCACATATCCTACACTAGTGGGAGCTAGCTGCTAATTGTTGCCTGCACACATTTATCTGTTGTGATTGGCTAAATAGATGTGTTCAGCTAGCTGCCAGTAGTGCAATGTTGTTCCTTCTGCAACGGATAACAAGAGAATTAAGTACATTTGATAATAGAAGTAAATTGGAAAGTTGTTTAAAATTGCATGTTCTATCCAAATCATGAAATAATATTTTGGGGTTTCCTGTCCCTTTAAGAGCTGGGTCAGTTTTCTCTCTACACCTGTCTAAACCCCTCCTGATTGCAATTTATTTTTAAAAGCCACCCCTACACAGGTGTTATAAAATGGGCTGGCATATAAGATGACATTTCTTACTGAAAAAGAAATTCAAGAGAAGGAAGAAATACACTGAAAATAGCATGACAGTAAAGAGGTGATTTTAATTTCTGCTGTATCTGAATCATGACAGTTTACAGTTAGGTGGGCTATCCCTTTGAGCTATCAATTTATCTGTAGGAGCAGAGAACAGAAAGAGGCGCCTTATGGGACAGTATCGTGGTGTCGCTAAAATGCAGGTAGGAGCAGACAGCACACACAAATGGCAAAATACTCACAAGTGAGATGGCATAAACGTATGCCAAACTAGACAGGACGGAACCTTAGTCGCCCGCCAGACGGTCCAATAGGAGGAAGGCTCTAGCGCTCCAATGGTCCAATCCGCTACGGCGGACAAACACAGACGTCAGAGGCCCACAGCGTCTGTGGGAGGATTAATGGCTCAGAGTCCTTGGTGTAAGTGGCGAGATACCGCTCCACACATAGGATCAGATAGTAGACGATGAGAGCGGGGGTATCATAAAAGAAATTTTTATTGATAAAATTGGATTTAAAACTGTTTAAAATACAAAGAAACAGCAACGCGTTTCTCGACCTTCCGGTCATTTCATCAGGCTGATGAAACGACCGGAAGGTCGAGAAACGCGTTGCTGTTTCTTTGTATTTTAAACAGTTTTAAATCCAATTTTATCAATAAAAATTTATTTTATGATACCCCCGCTCTCATCGTCTACTATCTGATCCTATGTGTGGAGCGGTATCTCGCCACTTACACCAAGGACTCTGAGCCATTAATCCTCCCACAGACGCTGTGGGCCTCTGACGTCTGTGTTTGTCCGCCGTAGTGGATTGGACCATTGGAGCGCTAGAGCCTTCCTCCTATTGGACCGTCTGGCGGGCGACTAAGGTTCCGTCCTGTCTAGTTTGGCATACGTTTATGCCATCTCACTTGTGAGTATTTTGCCATTTGTGTGTGCTGTTTGCTCCTACCTGCATTTTAGCGACACCACGATACTGTCCCATAAGGCGCCTCTTTCTGTTCTCTGCTCCTACAGATATCTGCCATCATCCTACCTTCGGGAATGCTGACGTCAGATCGGGTGGCCTGTGGTGGGGTATTACCTTGCCTCCCCCGAGACTGGTTCTGTTTTATGTGCTCTGCTTCTCATATGTGCGCACCTCCACAAGGACTCAATCCTCGTTTTATCTGAGCTATCAATTTAAAATTATATTGAATCCAACATCAATTCAAATTTTAAAATCCTTTTCTAAAATATTACACTCTGTGTCCTAATGTCAGCATCAATGTTTATCTTTAATACTAATTTCACATATAAATGCTTTCAAAGTATAATACACAATGTAACAAATGGCACTTACAAGTTCTGATGAGTGATCAATGACACAAGTGTCGAGCAATTTGATTCGTTAGTGATAGTTTATAATGTGTATTTGAATCAGATTGGCTGATGACATAAATCTTGTGATTAGGCATATTCCAATCAAAAGTGGTGGAAATATTCACTAGTGTGTAGGTTATTTAGGAGTTTGCGTCATAATTGGTGCGAAAAGTGTTGGAGATTGTGACTTGTATTACATGGCTTAAACATGGTGCACATAGATTTTTCCAACAAATAAAAAGGAAGTTTGCACCAAATATGTAGAAATATTATCCCCTTGCTTTGTAATGAGAGACAAAGTTGTAGCATAATCCATAAGTAGTAATTTTAATTTTCATCACTATATCTACTAGTGCACCAAATGTGGAGCAATAATATTGTTTGATTTACAAAGGGTGTACATATATAATAACGTTTGTAATTGAGTTTTATTAGGTGATGTGCTTCATTCTCTTGCAGCATCGAACATAAGATTTAATTGTTTTCCGATTCCCATTGAGTTCTATGGCATCCGCAACCTCAAGGGTGGCGGATTGAAAACTAGGTACGCTGCGTTGGATAAGACGCAAGCGTAATGGCTGAATTTTTTATAACTTTGTGAGAGCTTCAAATAGTATCGAATAGGAGGGTGAATGAACAAGATTATGCTCAAATTCCACAGGTTTTCAACTCGCATCGATCTGTGTCGAATTGAGACCGGAGGATTGTTTGTTACGTCACAAATTTCTAATTATTCCGATCTTAAGGCTTTGATAACTACGGCGCATCAATCTCGTGACAACTACAACACGGAATTCAAGCGCATTTTCAGTTGTCCCTTTGATAAATAGGCCCCCTAGACTGGATATGCAAACACATGTACATAACAGCAGGAGGCCACAGAATAAGAATGTTTGTGCTGATTGCAATCTCCCACTCTGAGTCTCTGAGTCTAGGGGTGGTTTGGAGCAGGCAATGCTGATTTGGGCTGTCACCTTATAAACTAAAAAAACACAGGCACCCCAACTCTGTATCAGGGCCCTCCAGTTTTCAGAGTCTCTGGGAATTTGGGGAGACGGGGTAAAAACCTGAATCCAGGGTAAAAGTACTTTAAATGTCCCTGGGCACCCGCCTCACAAAACACAGAATCCCTTCAAAATCCATTGTCCATAGTCGTGGGGGAGTAGGCTGGCTGCAGTCCTCTCTAAGTACAATAGTAACGGGGGCTTCTGTTACATTACCCATGTGCTGAATCACTCAAAAGTGATGCAGCATATCGGTAAAAAGCTGAGTAAAAAATATCACATGAATATATCTATGTTGCATCTCTATTTTACATAAAAATGCCTTTAGCTCACCAGAGAAAGTGCTCTTTGAACAGTTATGCTTCAGCTACTATCATCTGCATGCTTGAAAAAAATAACAGCCAATCAGAATCCATGTTCTACTTTACTGTGATTTTTTTAAATTAAAATCTTTAAAATAAGGAGGGAAATAACTTGACTGTACCTACATGTGTCAGATGCACAATCTCTTGCAAGTCCATGGACGAGCATCTAGATTGGTTTGAAATTCCCTCTAAAATAGGATATGGCTACTGAGAAGATTTTGAGGTAAACTATTTTCCTTTTTTACGGAGATGTCTATGTGATATTTTATAGTCAGCTTTTTACAATTATACTGCATCACGTGATTCAGAATTTAGGTAACAAGTCACTTTAAATGTAATGTTTTATCACACTAAACAATATAGAATAATAGTGTAGAGCCCTTAATGGGCTTGAAGCACCTTACGGGTTAAGGCAGTGAGGGAGAGAAACCTGAGAAGGGAAGGGTGTTAGGTGAGAGTAGCAGGATTGCTACAGGATGTGAGGGAGATACTTACCTTCTGTATGCCTGGGAGCAGTGATCCTTTGTTTTAGTATTCACCTGGACTCCAAACTGCAAAGAAATTTCAAGCTGGGAAGAATGGATCACCCACAGCGTTCTTCTGTACCTCGGAAATGCTTCAGGGAGCTTGCTACCTCGAGACCTTGTGAGCCTTCAAAGATACAGATGAGTATCTCTCCTCAATCTGAGCCAGGCCTGCAAAGTCCTGTTTTAACATTGTCCAGGAAAAATGCAGGAGCTTCCACTCCTATTATTGATCTAGAATCCCATTATAAAATGTTGCCTCCTTTAGCACAGGCAGGAGACCTTGGTTCTTCCTTACAGGGTCTCCCACCTTTCAGCAGCTGATACAGTAGCCTCTTTACTTAACTATTTGACAGCAGCCTTTGCTGGCCAGTCTGTGTGCTCCCCTCAGCTGCACTCTAACTTTCTCACTCTGAGGATGTGCAAAATAATGCTCCCCTTCCTCAGATTGCCTCTTCCCGGTCACATTGTGCAGTGTCTATCTTCTGGGGCCCACAGGCTATTTCCATTGTAATCTGCACTATTAGCATCTGCTCTCCCACTCTATTTTCCCCTTTCCTTATAAATTATCCTTTCCCTGGTCCTGTGGTGCACAATGCACACAATGCACACAATTCCTCCCGGCTTGGTGGCCATATTGGATCTGGTTGTCAGAGCGAGGAGTAGGCAGATGCGAGCAGGGGAAGATCACAGAGGTGATGTAAGCAGGTAAGTGAGCACCAAGTAATACCTTGAGGCAGATAAAGCACAGTGTATCACCTGGGGGGCAGATTAGGGCCATAATTGTGCTCAACAGGCAGGATGCAATTTGGTTATCAGGGGGGCAAAATGTGGGGGGCAATTATTGCAATATAGAAACGGCATCAGTGTGTGAGTCGGCAGGTTGTGTATCATTACAAGCTCAGTTTTTCTCAAGAGGAGCTGCCAGGAGTGGATGCTGCAGTGACAGACCATGTAGGAGGGCTGGTTAGCACAGCACATTAAGGATATAGGCACATGCATAGCAAAACCTTGCCATAGTGGCTAGGTGGCAATGATGGTAGAAACCACCCTGATGCACATAGGTTGGAAAGGGCTATGAGCGGCCCATATGAGTGTGGTGGAACAAGTAAGAATGCAGATTTTCAGGCTCATGGTGTTAGGGATAGGGGGGACCCCTAGATCTTTGAAGCTATGGATCAGGTCACCCATGCGCTTGTCCTGTTTGCGCTTGTCCTGTTTTCTGGCCAAATTTCTTGCAATATTTTATATGTTTTATAGAACACACAGACTCTCACGGACTTCCAGCCAGTGGTCACAGAATCTGCAAGGATGAAGGCAGTACCAGAGCAAGCAGCTTCCGGAAAGCACACACAAGAAGAGAATGTGATTAGGAACGGTCTAACTACATCAGCCATGGGCCTTCCATTCGGCAGTGAATCAGTTAGCCTTTTCACACAGGTGATGGGAGTGGAAGGACATTCATCGAATTAAGGCCCAGGTGAGGTACTAACCTTCACTAATACACATACAGAACTCACTGATTCATCGTCCTTTGACTGACTCAGATAGTGACACATCCTTAGGTTTAGTGAGTAAGCAACAGAAGAGAATGCATTACTTGCTTAAAAAAAGTGTAGCCACACAGGGACAGCAAGGTTCCTAACTCCTGAATTCAGTTGCTGCAGCACCAATGCAGCCTTCCGGTAACTCATTTAGTCATAGGACAGCAGCCCAAGGGGAAACGTACCCCTGTTTAGTTCATTCCCTACATGCACAATTAAAACCTTAAGCTGTTAGCAAGATTCAGGAAGGAATGTATGTTAATTTATTTGAATTGTCGGTTGACGCTTACCATCAGAAGGAAAGGAGTTCAGATGGCACAGGTCCCAAGAGAGTTAAATGCCAGGATTAATTTGATGAATGGCTTTAGTGATTCAGGGACCTCGCTTCATGTTACCTAGGTAGGTATCCTGAACAAGTGCATTTTGAAGTAAATGGATACAATACATTGGGTCCACAGGCACTCTATGGAGATATGCAACTGTGATCCCTGGGACCTGATCATTCACCTTCACCACCAGGCATAGGTATTGGCCAAGCATCAAAGACGTTGTTTAACAGCAGAAACAAAGGGAGCGAATGCTGGGTCTTTCAGGAAAAAAGATGTGAGAGGACTTAATAACATTTGGGCCACTTTACCAAAGAAGTAGGGAACCACTGGATGTGAATAAAAGGGTCAAAGGATTTTCAGTGTCAATCAGAAGGGACACATTATATAGCATATCATCGTAGCCACACTTTTCTATATTGTTTAATATAATAACACATTAAATTTAAATTTAAAGGGTCATGTTACCTAATTTACAGAAACTGAGACTGAATGAATTTGGGTGTAACAGCAATAGCCTAAATGCAGATTTTGGGGCTTATCTATCAAGCTCCAAACAGAGCTTGACGGCCCATGTTTCTGGCGAGTCTTCAGACTCGCCAGAAACACAAGTTATGGAGCAGCGGTCACAAAGACCGCTGCTCCATAACCCTGGTTGCCTGCTCTGAGCAGGCGAACAGGAATCGCCGGAATTCAACCTGATCAAGTATGATCGGGTTGATTGACACCCCCTGCTGGCGGCCAATTGGCCACGAGTCTGCAGGGGGCGGCGTTGCACCAGCAGCTCTTGTGAGCTGCTGGTGCAATGCTGAATGCGGAAAGCGTATTGCTCTCCGCATTAAGCGATGTCTTGCGGATCTGATCCGCACTGTCGGATCAGGTCCGCAAGACATTTATTTGTTAAATAGGCCCCATTATGTCAAGTTTGGATTGGAGGAAGCCAGATTCGTCATCAATATGCTAATGAAAGCAGGAGCTGTGGGCAGAGGATCGGTGTTATATTTACCATAACGTAAAGGTAAGTATTTTAAAAAATAAGCATCATTCTAAAGTTTAATGAATGAAAGTGTCCCTGCTTTTAAGATTAGTTTTAGTTACCGGCACTTATTTTTTAAACTTTACAATCACTTTAAATCCTGCTTTTTTCATGTGGATACATTTTTGAGCAGTGTCACTTTAATAACATTTTTTAGGAAACTTCAAGGCCACTGTGTCAAAATGATAAACACAACACACCATTTATCTTGCTAAAAATGTTTTATTTTTAGACTGGCGAAATTATTAAAGAATGCTCACCAGTATTTTTAGTTTCCAGGTGGAATTATCTAAAGCCACTTTTTACCATAAAACAGGGTGTATCACTTACTGGCGTATACTGCATTTTCGTATAAGTGCACAATGATATTTGTATTTTAAAAATCATAGAAATCGAGTAATTGAATCATTCCCACTAAAATACACAGGAAAAAAAATATTGTTAAAGTGTAATTGTTCATAATAATTGTAATTGTAAGTGTAATGGATCATCATCAATTACTGTTGGGAAAATCACTCCTGACCAGCAGGAGGAGGCAAATATCACTCCCCTACCCACAATCCCCCAGTCATTCTCTTTGCCTGTAGTGCAAGGAAGAGGTGAAGTTTAGGTGTCTGATGAGAAGTTTTCTTCAATCAAGATTGTATTTTTTTTTTTGCAGAGTAAGCTTACTCTGTTCTTTTTTGGGGTCTAGCCTAGTCCACATCAGTCTCTTCAGTAGGGCAGTGGTGGCTTTTGAGCACTTGAGAACTTGTGAGGTACAATCCTCACTGCGTTTTCTCAAGCATCTGCTGCCCTAACTAGAAAACCTGAGTAGGTTTACTCAGTTTTTCTCTCTTCACAGGTCCATGTGAGGTGCTGCACCCTCTCAAACCAGGTGAGCTGTCTTGCTGCCGGACAGCACTTCCAGGTAAGTGCCATTTTAATTTTCTTTTGCAACAGATTGCTGGCACTTGTTACAGCTAAAAGCTGTCTTATTTAATATGGGACTTTATTAAACCTTCATGTTTTGGGTTTATTTTAGGCAGTTTGGGCATTGAGACTGTGAGGTGATTTATGGTGGCTCAGTGTATAGTTTTTATACTTTAACTTTTGGTCATGGAGATTACTGTTGTAAGCCTTTTTTTGGCAGTTAGGGCTCTGTAACCACTCTGTTTTTGAAAATGAGCTGCAGGACAGGTAGGTGCCTCAGTAAAGCTACTGAGGTGTATAGGTAGCATGAGGTCTATTTGGTTTGCTGCGCTAACACATATTTCTATTTAAAGACACAGTACACATTTATTTTTTATTTTCAAATAAAGAATTTTTACACTTTATCCTTATTTATTACATAAGATAAATCAATAGGCTTTTCAAACCATTATCCCAGGCAAAGTTGCTGCTTGTCAGTTATGTTTTGATGCTCAGGTGGAACCCCCAGTTCCTTTTTGTTCCTTATACATTGAGAGAACTTTAAGTTATAGAGATAAAATATTTGACTATGAGCCACCATTATCCCAGGCAAATGCTGTTCAGGTGTCTCCTGTTGCAGATATGCCGCAGCTTTCTCCTCAAGCGTCCCAACTTTTTCAGTCTCCACATACAGTGCCCTGTGTTTCCTCTTGCAATCCTTTAGGATTTTCTCTACAAGACATTGCTTCCCAGGTATCCCTTGCAGTATCTGAGGCCTTGTCAGCTTTCCCCATGTTACAGGGAAGGCGTAAAAGGAAATTTAAGGAAACAGTTAGTAAGGTTTCTGATCAAGTTCTGGATATCCAGAGTGTCCCTTCCCATAAGCCTGAGGAAGAAGACATGTCGCTAGCATCTGAGAGGGAAATCTCAGACTCAGACAGTGTAATTCCTTCTTCTGATCCTGAAGTGGTATCCTTCAGGTTTAAGCTAGAACACCTTCCCTTATTACTTAAGGAGGTTTTAGTCAATCCTAAAAAGTCTAGTAAATTGAATAAATACTTTGATGTTTCCTCCGCGGTGGAGGTTATTGCTTGAGAATGGGAAAGACCTGGTATTCCCTTTTCTCCATCTCCTATTTTTAAGAAGATGTTTCCTATAGCGGATTCTATTAAGGAGTCGTGGCAGACGGTAGAAGGAGCGATCTCCACTTTAGCCAAGAGGACTACTATTCCCATAGAGGATAGTTGTTCTTTTAAAGATCCAATGGATAAAAAATTGGAGGCTTTACTAAAAAAGATGTATGTCCACGAGGGTCTACAATGGCAACCTGCGGTGTGTATCACCACTGTTACCAGCGCTGCGGCTTACTGGTTTGATGCGTTGTCTGAATCTCTTCAGACGGATACCCCTTTTGATGAGATCCAGGACAGGATTAAGGCTCTCAAGTTAGCCAATTCTTTCATTACAGATGCTTCCTTACAGGTTATTAAACTGGGAACCAAAATTTCTGGTTTTGCGGTCCTAGCCTGTAGGGCCTTGTGGTTGAAGTCTTTGTCTGCGGATGTTTCATCTAAATCTAAGCTCATGGTTATTCCTTACAAGGGTAAGACCTTGTTTGAACCTGGTTTGGCGAAAATGATCTCAGATATTACTGGAGAGAAGGGTTCTTTTCTTCCTCAAGATAAAAAGAATAAGCAGAAGGGACATCAGTGTAATTTTCATTCCTTTCATAACTTTAAAGGCAAGTCTTTCTCCCCTTCCTCCAAGCAAGATCAAGCCAAGCCTTCCTGGAAACCCAACCAGTCCTGGAATAAGGAAAAGCAATGTAAAAAGTCTTCAGCTGATTCCAAGTCAGCATGAAGGGTTGGCCCCTGATCCAGGAGCGGATCTTGTAGGGGCAGACTCTCTCTTTTCTCTTGTTAAGTGTATCCAGTCCACGGATTATCCATTACTTATGGGATATTAACTCCTCCCCAACAGGAAGTGCAAGAGGATTCACCCAGCAGAGCTGCTATATAGCTCCTCCCCTAACTGCCATTACCAGTCATTCTCTTGCACCCAACGAATAGATAGGATGTGTGAGAGGACTGTGGTGATTATACTTAGTTTCATACCTTCAATCAAAAGTTTGTTATTTTATAATAGCACCGGAGTGTGTTATTCCTTCTCTGGTAGAATTTGAAGAAGAATCTACCTGAGTTTTTCTATGATTTTAGCCGGAGTAGTTAAGATCATATTGCTGTTTCTCGGCCATCTGAGGAGAGGTAAACTTCAGATCAGGGGACAGCGGGCAGATTAATCTGCAAAGAGGTATGTAGCAGCTTATTATTTTCTGACAATGGAATTGATGAGAAAATTCTGCCATACCGATATAATGTAAACTCAGCCTTAAATGCAGTAGCAGCAACTGGTATCAGGCTGTCATGTATGTATATTTTACACTTCAGTATTCTGGGGAATGGCACTTCACTGGAATTATACTGTATGCATAAAACTTTAGCCTAATGCAGGGACTAGCAACAGGCTTTTTAATAACACTCAATTTATTAATGTTAAACGTTTTTTGCTGGCATGTAAAATCGTTTAATTTTCTGAGGTACTGGGTGAAAAAATGTTTTGGGCACTATTTTTTTCCACTTGGCAGTCGTTTTATTTAATTTATGACAGTTTACTGATCTCTCTCACTGTTATGTGTGAGGGGGAGGGACCTTTTTTGGTGCTTTTGCTACGCATCAAAAAATTCAGTCAGAAGTTTATTGTCTTCCCTGCATGATCCGGTTCATCTCTACAGAACTCAGGGATCTTCAAAACTTGTTTTGAGGGAGGTAATCACACTCACAGCAGAGCTGTGAGATTGTAGTTGACTGTGATAAAAAAAAAAACACGTTTATTTCTGTATTTTTTTTTTTTTTTCTGCTATCAGGGTTAGTTATCCTTTGCTAATGGGAGCAATCCTTTGCTAAAATTGTGTTTTTTTACAAAGATTTGATGCTATAACTTTTCAGTTTATTAATTTTCAACTGTCATAACTTTTTCTGTGCTTCTTATAGGCACAGTACGTATTCATATTATAGTAAATTACTTGAAAAGTATTTCCAAGTTGCTAGTTTATTTGCTAGTGTGTTAAACATGTCTGATTCAGAGGAAGATATCTGTGCTATATGTGCTAAAGCCAAAGTGGAGCCCAATAGAAATTTATGTACTAACTGTATTGATGCTACTTTAAATAAAAGTCAATCTGTACAAATTGAACATATTTCACCAAACAACGAGGGGAGAGTTATGCCGACTAACTCGCCTCACGTGTCAGTACCTGCATCTCCCGCTCGGGAGGTGCGTGATATTGTAGCGCCGAGTACATCTGGGCGGCCATTACAAATCCCATTACAGGATATGGCTACTGTTATGACTGAAGTTTTGGCTAAATTACCAGAACTAAGAGGTAAGCGTGATCACTCTGGGGTGAGAACAGAGTGCGCTGATAATATTAGGGCCATGTCAGACACTGCGTCACAATTTGCAGAACATGAGGACGGAGAGATTCATTCTGCGGGTGACGGTTCTGATCCAAACAAACTGGATTCAGATATTTCAAATTTTAATTTAAGCTGGAAAACCTCCGTGTATTACTAGGGGAGGTGTTAGCGGCTCTGAATGATTGTAACACAGTTGCAATACCAGAGAAAATGTGTAGGTTGGATAAATATTTTGCGGTACCGGCGAGTACTGACGTTTTTCCTATACCTAAGAGACTTACTGAAATTGTTACTAAGGAGTGGGATAGACCCGGTGTGCCGTTCTCACCCCCTCCGATATTTAGAAAGATGTTTCCAATAGACGCCACCACACGGGACTTATGGCAAACGGTCCCTAAGGTGGAGGGAGCAGTTTCTACTTTAGCTAAGCGTACCACTATCCCGGTGGAGGATAGCTGTGCCTTTTCAGATCCAATGGATAAAAAGTTAGAGGGTTACCTTAAGAAAATGTTTGTTCAACAAGGTTTTATATTGCAACCTCTTGCATGCATTGCGCCTGTCACGGCTGCAGCAGCATTTTGGTTTGAGTCTCTGGAAGAGACACTTGAATCAGCTCCATTAGATGAGATTACACACAAGCTTAAAGCCCTTAAGTTAGCTAACTCATTTATTTCAGATGCCGTAGTACATTTAACTAAACTTACGGCTAAGAATTCCGGATTCGCCATTCAGGCACGCAGAGCACTGTGGCTAAAATCCTGGTCAGCTGACGTTACTTCTAAATCTAAATTGCTTAATATACCTTTCAAAGGGCAGACCTTATTCGGGCCCGGGTTGAAAGAAATTATCGCTGACATTACAGGAGGTAAAGGCCATGCCCTGCCTCAAGACAGAGCCAAACCTAAGGCTAGACAGTCTAATTTTCGTTCCTTTCGTAATTTCAAAGCAGGAGCAGCATCAACTTCCTCTGCACCAAAACAGGAAGGAGCTGTTGCTCGCTACAGACAAGGCTGGAGACCTAACCAGTCCTGGAACAAGGGCAAGCAGGCCAGGAAACCTGCTGCTGCCCCTAAGACAGCATGAATCGAGGGCCCCCGATCCGGGAACGGATCTAGTGGGGGGCAGACTTTCTCTCTTCGCCCAGGCTTGGGCAAGAGATGTCCAGGATCCCTGGGCGTTAGAGATCATATCTCAGGGATACCTTCTAGACTTCAAATTCTCTCCCCCAAGAGGGAGATTTCATCTGTCAAGGTTGTCAACAAACCAAATAAAGAAAGAGGCGTTTCTACGCTGCGTACAAGATCTTTTATTAATGGGAGTGATCCATCCGGTTCCGCGGTCGGAACAAGGACAAGGGTTTTACTCAAATCTGTTTGTGGTTCCCAAAAAAGAGGGAACTTTCAGGCCAATCTTGGATGTAAAGATCCTAAACAAATTCCTAAGAGTTCCATCGTTCAAAATGGAAACTATTCGGACAATTTTACCCATGATCCAAAAGGGTCAGTACATGACCACAGTGGATTTAAAGGATGCTTACCTTCACATACCGATTCACAAAGATCATTACCGGTATCTAAGGTTTGCCTTTCTAGACAGGCATTACCAGTTTGTAGCTCTTCCATTCGGATTGGCTACGGCTCCGAGAATCTTCACAAAGGTTCTGGGTGCTCTTCTGGCGGTACTAAGACCGCGAGGAATTGCGGTAGCTCCGTACCTAGACGACATTCTGATACAAGCTTCAAGCTTTCAAACTGCCAAGTCTCATACAGAGTTAGTACTGGCATTTCTAAGGTCGCATGGATGGAAGGTGAACGAAAAGAAGAGTTCTCTCTTTCCACTCACAAGAGTTCCCTTCTTGGGGACTCTTATAGATTCTGTAGAAATGAAGATTTACCTGACAGAAGACAGGTTAACAAAGCTTCAAAATGCATGCCGTGTCCTTCATTCCATTCAACACCCGTCAGTAGCTCAATGTATGGAGGTGATCGGCTTAATGGTAGCAGCAATGGACATAGTACCCTTTGCACGTCTACATCTCAGACCGCTGCAATTGTGCATGCTAAGTCAGTGGAATGGGGATTACTCAGACTTGTCCCCTACTCTGAATCTGGATCAAGAGACCAGAAATTCTCTTCTATGGTGGCTTTCTCGGCCACATCTGTCCAGGGGGATGCCATTCAGCAGGCCGGACTGGACAATTGTAACAACAGACGCCAGCCTACTAGGTTGGGGCGCTGTCTGGAATTCTCTGAAGGCTCAGGGACAATGGAATCAGGAGGAGAGTCTCCTACCAATAAACATTCTGGAATTGAGAGCAGTTCTCAATGCCCTTCTGGCTTGGCCCCAGTTAACAACTCGGGGGTTCATCAGGTTTCAGTCGGACAACATCACGACTGTAGCTTACATCAACCATCAGGGAGGGACAAGAAGCTCCCTAGCAATGATGGAAGTATCAAAGATAATTCGCTGGGCAGAGTCTCACTCTTGCCACCTGTCAGCAATCCACATCCCGGGAGTGGAGAACTGGGAGGCGGATTTCTTAAGTAGTCAGACTTTTCATCCGGGGGAGTGGGAACTTCATCCGGAGGTCTTTGCCCAAATACTTTGACGTTGGGGCAAACCAGAGATAGATCTCATGGCGTCTCGACAGAACGCCAAGCATCCTCGTTACGGGTCCAGATCCAGGGATCCGGGAGCGGTTCTGATAGATGCTTTGACAGCACCTTGGACCTTCGGGATGGCTTATGTGTTTCCACCCTTCCTGATGCTTCCTCGATTGATTGCCAGAATCAAACAGGAGAGAGCATCAGTGATTCTAATAACGCCTGCATGGCCACGCAGGACTTGGTATGCAGATCTAGTGGACATGTCATCCTGTCCACCTTGGTCGCTACCTCTGAAACAGGACCTTCTGATCCAGGGTCCCTTCAAACATCAAAATCTAATTTCTCTGAAGCTGACTGCTTGGAAATTGAACGCTTGATTTTATCAAAACGTGGTTTTTCTGAGTCAGTTATTGATACCTTAATACAGGCTAGGAAGCCTGTTACCAGAAAGATTTACCATAAGATATGGCGCAAATACTTATATTGGTGCGAATCCAAGAGTTACTCATGGAGTAAGGTTAGGATTCCGAGGATATTGTCTTTTCTACAAGAAGGTTTAGAAAAGGGTTTATCCGCTAGTTCCTTAAAGGGACAGATTTCAGCTCTGTCCATTCTTTTACACAAACGTCTGTCAGAAGTTCCGGACGTTCAAGCTTTTTGTCAGGCTTTAGCTAGGATCAAGCCTGTGTTTAAAAATCAAGCCTGTGTTTAAAACTGTTGCTCCACCATGGAGTTTGAACTTAGTTCTTAATGTTTTACAGGGGGTTCCGTTTGAACCCCTTCATTCCATTGATATCAAGTTGTTATCTTGGAAAATTCTGTTTTTAATGGCGATTTCCTCGGCTCGAAGAGTCTCTGAGTTATCTGCCTTACATTGTGATTCTCCTTATCTGATTTTTCATTCAGACAAGGTAGTTCTGCGTACTAAACCTGGGTTCCTACCTAAGGTGGTCACTAACAGGAATATCAATCAAGAGATTGTGGTTACATCTTTGTGTCCTAATCCTTCTTCGAAAAAGGAACGTCTGCTACACAATCTAGATGTAGTCCGTGCCCTGAAATTTTATCTACAGGCAACTAAGGATTTTCGATAAACGTCTTCCCTGTTTGTCGTTTATTCTGGTCAGAGGAGAGGTCAAAAAGCTTCGGCTACCTCTCTCTCCTTTTGGCTTCGTAGCATAATACGGTTAGCCTATGAGACTGCTGGACAGCAGCCTCCTGAAAGAATTACAGCACATTCTACTAGAGCTGTGGCTTCCACTTGGGCCTTTAAGAATGAGGCTTCTGTTGAACAGATTTGCAAGGCTGCAACTTGGTCTTCTCTTCATACTTTTTCCAAATTTTACAAATTTGACACTTTTGCTTCTTCGGAGGCTGTTTTTGGGAGAAAGGTTCTTCAGGCAGTGGTTCCTTCCGTATAAAGAGCCTGCCTGTCCCTCCCGTCATCCGTGTACTTTAGCTTTGGTATTGGTATCCCATAAGTAATGGATGATCCGTGGACTGGATACACTTAACAAGAGAAAACATAATTTATGCTTACCTGATAAATTTATTTCTCTTGTAGTGTATCCAGTCCACGGCCCGCCCTGTCACTTTAAGGCAGGTAATTTTTCCATTAAACTACAGTCACCACTGTACCCTATGGTTTTCCTTTCTCTGCATGTTTTCGGTCGAATGACTGGTAATGGCAGTTAGGGGAGGAGCTATATAGCAGCTCTGCTGGGTGAATCCTCTTGCACTTCCTGTTGGGGAGGAGTTAATATCCCATAAGTAATGGATGATCCGTGGACTGGATACACTACAAGAGAAATAAATTTATCAGGTAAGCATAAATTATGTTTTTTCCCCAGGCTTGGATAAGAGATGTACCGGATCCCTGGGCGGTGGACATTGTCTCCCAGGGATTCAAAATAGACTTCAAATATTTTCCTCCCAGAGGCAGGTTTCTCCTCTCCAGATTATCTGTAGACCAGATAAAAAGAGAGGCGTTCTTACATTGTGTCAAGGACCTTGCCACCCTGGGGGTAATAGTTCCAGATCCCTTTCAGGAAAGGGGTCTGGGATTTTACTCAAATCTGTTCGTATTTCCCAAAAAGGAGGGAACTTTTCAACCAATCCTAGATCTAAAATGTTTAAACAAGTTTCTCAGAGTGCCATCCTTCAAGATGGAGTCTATACGCTCCATTCTTCCCTTGGTACAAGACGGTCAGTTCATGACAACCATAGACCTAAAGGATACATACCTTCATGTTCCCATTCACAGGGACCATCACAAGTTTCTGAGATTCACCTTTTTGGAACATCATTTCCAGTTTGTGGCCCTTCCATTCGGCCTTGCCGCAGCTCCCAGAATTTTTTCAATGGTTCTGGCAGCTCTTTTAGCTGTGCTTCGATCTTAGGGCACTGCAGTGGCACCTTATCTGGATGACATTCTGGTTCAGGCGCCATCTTTTTAACAAGCAGAATCTCATACGGAGATCTTGTTGTCTTTTCTTCGATCCCATGGATGGAAGGTGAATCGGGAAAAAAGTTCTCTGGTTCCAGCTACAAGGGTCGTATTTTTGGGGACCATAATAGACTCCCTTTTAATGAAGATTTTTCTGACGGAGTTCAGAAAAAGAAAGATTTTTGACTCTTGTCTTGCCTTTCAGTCCTCTCCACGGCCTTCAGTGGCTCAATTTATGGAGGTAATCGGTCTGATGGTGGCTTCCATGGACATCATTCCATTTGTTCGGTTCCATCTCAGACTTCTGCAGTTATGCATGCTCAGACAATGGAATGGGGACTATACGGACCTGTCTCCATGTGTAGATCTAGATCAGGCATTAATAGATTCTCTCCCGCGGTGGCTTTCTCAGGATCATCTCTCCCAGAATACTTGCTTCCGCAGACCCTCCTGGGTGATTGTGACCACGGATGCCAGCCTTCTAGGTTGGGGAGCAGTATGGGGCTCGTTGAAGGCTCAGGGCTTATGGACCCAGGAGGAGTCAGTCCTGCCCATAAACATCTTGGAGCTGAGAACAATCTTCAATGCTCTTCTGGCTTGGCCTCAGTTAGCCTTAGCCTGGTTTATCAGATTCCAGTCGGACAACATAACCTTGGTGGCCTACATCAACCACCAGTGGGGAACTCATAGTTCATTGGCCATGACAGAAGTGGGCTGAATTATTCAGTGGGCGGAGACCCACAACTGTTGTCTTTCTGCGATCCACATCCCAGGAGGGGACAATTGGGAAGCGGAATTTCTGAGCAGACAGACTTTTCATCCTGGGGAGTGGGAACTTCATTTGGATGTGTTTTCCAGCTGGACCCTCAAGTGGGGGCAGCCGGAATTGGATCTCATGACTTTCGAGATATGGCTCAAGATCAAGAGATTTGCAGGCATTTCTGATCGATGCTCTGGCAGTTCAGTCTATCATACCTGTTTCTCTGTTCATCCTCCTTCCAAGAGTCATTTCTCGAATCAAGCAGGAGAGGGCGTCTGTAATTCTCATAGCCCCGGCGTGGCCTCGCAGGATTTGGTATGCAGACCTAGTGTCATCCTTTCCACCTTGGAGACTGCCTCTGAGGAAGGACCTTCTACTTCAGGGTCCCTTCCTTTATCCAAATCTCGTTTCTCTGAAACTGACTGCTTGGAGATTGAACGCTTAGTTTTATCTAAGTGTGGATTTTCATAGTCAGTCATTGAGAACTTGATTCAGGCTCGTAAGCCTGTGACTCGCAGGATTTACCATAAGATCTGGCGTATTACTTGTATTGATGTGAATCCAAAGGAGACTCTTGGAGTAGAGTAAGGATTCCTAGGATTCTGTCCTTTCTCCAGGATGGTCTGGAGAAGGGTTTGTCAGTTAGTACTCTAAAGGGTCAGATTTCGGCATTGTCTATTTTGTTACATAAGCGCTTGGCGGATGTGCCAGACATGCAATCGTTTTGTCAGGCCTTGGTTAGAATTCGGCCTGTGTTTTGTCAGTATATGGCAGGGTTATAACACAATATATTTAATAATTATCCTTTAAACTGAACCCCAATAAAATATGCATATACTAGAAACCATAAAATTAATATAAATTCCTGAATTCTTTTATTATTAGTTAATATCTATACACATTGAAATATATTTGTAGGAACAAGAATATGAATCAATACTATACACATATATGAATTATTAAAATATGCTATACTCTTTACAAAGCAACCCAAATTGCAACTTTTTAACTAGCCTTGTTCACAATAGCCTTTCATTCAATTAACACAATGAGATTCCAAAATTTTAGCTACTAACATTCAACAGTACAATCAGCTATATAGATACAATTTGTACTAATACAATTCTAATTAGGACACTAAAAGTACATATATTCTTAATGTAAACAGTCACTTTAAATGTCCTAATCTAGCTGAAATAAATTCTTATTTCATATATATATATATATCTATATTTTGCAAAGATAAACAACTTAAAATTTAGGATTAGTTTAAAATACACAGGCTATGAATATAAGCTAAAATACAAACTGCTCTATTATTTATAGCAGCAATGAATGTTTGTTTTAAATGTTTACCTATGTTTAAAATATTAAAAATTATAACAACCATACATTACCAAAGATGACCAAATCGATAATTCAGCTTCAAACTTGTTTGTCCCGCCTCATATAAAGATAAGTGTAATTGCAATTGATAAGAAAAAGTATGGCCCACTTTGCTTATAGTTTGACTGTGTCCCACGCAACAGTTTCAGTCAGTTTAGCAAAATCCTTAGCAGCCAGCCTTCAATCCTATCCTGCATACAACTTATATTATCTAATCATAGGTGAGAAAAATGGGAGGCCCTACGGATCTGCTTTGTGATTCGTTCATTTTGGAAATGTATGTTGCTAGGGAAAAATGCATCTTTGTTAACAGTCAATTGTTTTTTGGTTGTAATTTCTTGCATTGCAACACCAGTTTTTGGCCATCGGGGGGCAGCATGACAAACAAACAGATTAATTCCTAACATTCATCTTTGCTACATCTAATATCTCCCATATAATGATCATTTAAACAATACTATAACATTGCATTAACCAATTGCAATATTAATTATAGATGGGGTAGTATCATATCATTTCTCTGATTTCCCTGATACCAAACACATTATGTTTTTAACATTATATTATATCAAATGAATTTATACTGCTAACTTATTAGTTTAAAATCCATTAAAAATGTTACCAGGTAATTTCCCCACATTTATATACATATACAGCATATTTCATATTTCTAATAAATCCTGAATGCATGAATCTTGTCTATGCAGATCTGAAATGAAAATAATAGGGTTATTATTTTTTATGTTAAAATATAAAATATCCATATGTCTGTTTTTATGATTAAGGACCTCTTGTTTTCCTGTGAAATAAAGGGAAAAATTGTCAAATATGTATAAATCTATTTGCAGCATTTATCTAAAATGTTACTATTAATCATTGCTGTTTAGGTCCACTAAATATCCATTCCTATGCTGTATTTTAACAGTATAATTTAGAACATGTGTTTTTAGCTGGTCAAATTTTTACTGCCTCAATACACAGGCAGGAACTAATTCTATTCTAAGTCTATGTTAATCACTATGTAGTCATAATGTAATTTGTTTATCTGATTTTAGGCCCAGAATGTTGTCTCCATACACAGCAGGATGTGTTTGACCATTGGTACTTGTTTGCTAATTTGGTTGTTACCCCCTACAGGGCTGTGAACTTCAAAAGCTATGTTAATCAGGAAAAAGTGTCTCCTATCTGATGTCATATACTGAGCATATAGCTAATATTATCTTTTGAGACAATTTGTCCTTCTTTGAAATGACTCAATGGTCCTATCCTATCTCAACAGTTTAAACTTTTATAATTTTCTTTGAAATGACTGTTTAAATAGACCAAATGTCTCCTCTAAGATTACTTTGAAAACATTTCTTTGTTCTGCAAGTAATTTATTTGATGAGTGAACATAAACAAAATGAATTATTTAGTGTACACAGATATATTATTATTAATAGTATACATGTGTATATTATTTTATGATATTCTTATACCCTGACAGTTTAAACCTGTTACTCCTCCATGGAGTCTTAACCTTGTTCTTAAAGTTTTACAACAGGCTCCGTTTGAGCCTATGCATTCTTTAGATATTAAGATGTTATCTTGGAAAGTTTTGTTTCTTATTGCTATTTCCTCTGATCTTAAAGTTTCTGAACTCTCTGCTTTACACTGTGATGCCCCTTATCTTATATTTCACTCTGATAAGGTGGTTCTGTTTACTAAGTTTGGTTTCCTGCCCAAGGTTGTTTCGGTCAAGAATATTTCTCAGGAAATTGTTGTACCTTCTTTGTGTCCTAATCCTTCTTCTCACAAAGAACGATTGTTGCATAATCTCAATGTTGTGCGAGCGCTAAAATTTTATTTGCAGGCAACTAAGGACATTCGTCAGTCTTCTGCATTGTTTGTTTGCTACAGCTACTTCACTTTCCCTTTGGCTGAAGAGCATTATTCGCTTGGCATAGGAGACTGCTGGACAGCAACATCCTGAGAAAATCACAGCTCATTCCACAAGAGCTGTTTCTTCTTCCTGGGCCTTCAAAATGAAGCTTCTGTGGAACCGATTTGCAAGGCTGCGACTTGGTCATTTTTGCACACTTTTTCCAAATTCTATAAATTCGATATTTTTGCCTCGGCTGAGGCTTCTTTTGGGAGAAAGGTTCTTCAAGCAGTGGTGCCTTCTGTTTAGGTTCCTGTCTTGTCCCTCCCTTATCATCTGTGTCCTCTGGCTTGGGTATTGGTTCCCAACAGTAATTGATGATGACCTGTGGACTCACTGTGTCATTAGAAAGAAAACAAAATTTATGCTTACCTGATAAATGTATTTCTTTCTTGACACGGTGACTCCAAGGCCCGCCCTGTATTCAGGCAGTTTCTTTTTTTATAAACCTCAGGCACCTCTGCACCTTGTTTTACTTCCTTTCTCTCCTTTCCCTTTGCTCGAATGACTGGGGGATTGTGGGTAGGGGAGTGATATTTAACAGCTTTGCTGTGGTTCTCTTTGCCTCCTTCTGCTGGCCAGGAGTGATATTCCCAACAGTAATTGATGATGATCTGTGGACTCACCATGTCAAGAAAGAAAGAAATTTATCAGGTAAGCATAAATTTAGTTTTTTTCTTAAAATGGGCTGAACATGGACGTTCAATGGAGTGTATAAAATTGTCTCCCAAATCCCAACATAATTATCTAAAACTTTTCACCCTAAAGTTCTCCCTGTTTTTTCTTGACCATATATATATATATAAATAATAAATAGGTGGTGAGCTTTTATCAAAATGTTTAAAACACTTATTACTCTGAAAGAAAAACCTATGCATACAAAAATAACAGTACATTTAAGATCTATGCAATGAAAACAGCATATTTTGATTTGTATTAGGCGTAAAATTCAAGTTTAAACATTCCCAAGTTTCTCCCTATGTGCTTTGTCCTCCATTACATAGCAGAGAACCCTTATTATTTTTATGGGAAACATCTCGTCACTCGAGGGGCAGCAACTTTTTTTTGACAATTGCACCACCTTTTTGGTGGCGAACTTTTGATCATCAGGCCCATAGCCACAAATACACATTACAAATATATATGTTGCTGTATTGCTAGAATAGGTGGAAATACATGTAACACACCAATATCATATGTCTGGTTGATGGAAAACAAAAGATTACTTCACTCAAAATCAGTTTTATCATTGAAAGAGAAATAAAAATGTGTTTCCTTAATAAGCAATGTTTGCATTTTTACGGGTTAGTTTAATAACCATCTAAACCAAGAAATGGATTCAACAATAAACCGAATGATACAGTGATGGCTTCAATTAGGCTCGCACCATCATATGAAGCTGCCACAATCTGCATGAAATTGGAGAATTTCAACAGACTATCTATTCTTGGCAGCATTGCAGAGAAGGACCAAGCGCAGCTTGGTTGCTGCAATAATTACTGTTTGTTATTGTGTAGGAGGATGAGCAAGTCAGAGCAGATAGACTGAAAATACTTTCACAATTTGCACACATACTACTGTCATTAAGGGAATGACCTTTAATGGGGCAGGGATAATTGCATATCAGGGTGGACACAAACTGCATTTAATTTGGGGTTAAGGTCATTTTAATATGTACAGCAATTCATAAAATCATTATTATATCTAAATATACTACAAGCCATGTTTTGGACAAAACATTTTAACTGTTTTATTTAATCTATAGATGAATACAAAGTAGGAATAAGAAGGTGTTTTTGTTTACTATATTTTAAAAGGATGCTATTTACCTTGGGTTAAGGAGTGTGTCTAGACCATAAATGTAAGGTGCTAACAAAATCGCCACAGTAATAGAATAGGATCGAACTGTTGGTGAGCTTCATCTTCTATTCCCTATTTCTTTATTTTTGAATCCCTTCTCTCTCCTTTGCATCTTTTTTTGTTCTGGATAGAAGAATGAACATATGCAATGGATTCATTTTTTTTGGGTGCTGTAGTAATAAAGAGTGCCTAGAACGGGTGGTATGGGGTACAGTCTGCAAGATTTTGTTTTGTCATAAGATATATTAAAAATGTAACCAATCAGAGAAGGCCATACCATTCTTACAGTATGCTTGCTTGAAGGAGTTAATGTAGTAAGATTTAAAATTTGTGCATAGGGAGAAATGTACTGCAAATCTTATGTTAATATTTAAATAAAAAAAAGGTAAAAACAAATAGGATAATGCATTGCATTTGTGAGATTCTGTTAACCCTAAGGTGGCGGCAAAGAGAGATCTGCAAAGCATTTAATGCCTACAGCCAAAGGGTTACATATGAAGCAATGCCGATGGAGACATAAGAGTGAATTTAGGTGTAGACCTAATTGTCTGCTGCTTAGGACCTCTAAGGCCCCTTGGGAAGCCAGACACACCATGCCAATAAATATAATGAGCACCTTGTTTACTTTCACAAGCATTTAGCTGGATGCTTGTGATTGACAGATAGCAACCATTAGTTATCTGGGTGAAGAGACTTTTTAAAAATGTAAGCCATGTGCACACATACTATATTAAATAAATATTACATGTTAACTGTTGAATTTTGATTTCAATCAAGATTTTGTGGTACAACACTTTTTACTGACCCACTAGTGCACATGAGGTATAATGTAAATTGTATATTCTTTTAATTATCCCAATAAAAATGTCAGTTGCATATAATCTGGTTCTATGATCAGTAACATCTCCAGGAACCATATATGGGTTATTGACAATAGCAATGGCCTATTATACATAATGAAACACACACCTTTATTGGTACACTACAGTATATACAGTCATTACTTTAGCTTTTTAATCT
Organism: Bombina bombina; assembly: GCF_027579735.1. Lineage (NCBI taxonomy): Eukaryota > Metazoa > Chordata > Amphibia > Anura > Bombinatoridae > Bombina > Bombina bombina. The sequence goes on along the minus strand of NC_069499.1, from coordinate 1,080,496,864 downwards.
GATCACTACCTGTAGCATATTCAATTTGACCATGCTTCTCTCTCTCCTTGTCTTGTCATATTAGTGGTAGGAACCTCTAAGAGGAGCGTAATTGGAAACTGGTACTGATTGGGTTAAGGCTGTCAGCCAGTGATGACTGGTGATCTTTAAGGTTGGTGGGTGAAAAACCTCACCCCTGACAACTCCCCAAACTACACCTCTTTGGCCCTCACCCAGACAAAAAGAGACAATGGGAGTGCACAGGAAGCAACCCTTACTGTTTAATTTTTACAGGGGACAAAATACAGTAACTAAAAACAAAATCAATGTTAAAATATTGTGTGTCTGTATATATATATATATATATATATATATATAAACACAGAGAGAAGTGTAATCTCAGGACCACCAGCTCAATAACGTGTCACACAAACAGGTACAAACTCCCCAAATCTGAAATTCCAAACTCCAAACTTTTTCTGAAAACCAAACTTTTTAAATATCTTTAAATGTAAAAAGGTCAAATGGAATAAATTTTCCTCCACCTGTAGGTCACCATTTTCTCTGCCTGTGTTTTTAGTTTGATTTTTTGTTCTAAAATGCAAATAATAGTCTATATGTATTTAAAACAATGATTACCTTTCTAATTACAGTACTTTACTAGCCCATTGATGGTACAATGTATACAAAAGTATTAACAATTATATAAAACTACATTTAGGTTTCATGATGCAGATGCAAATATTCCAAAATCCAAACCTTTTCCAATCTTAAACAGCTTGGATAAAGGATTCTCTACCTGTATACATACAGTATTTCAATGGTGTATTTAGATTTTGGGTTGCCATAGGTTTTAGGCCTTTTTTAGCTGTAATATGTTTTGCTCACAGTGTAATATGATTTTTTTTTTTTAATTTTCATGGCATTTCCAAAGTAAGGACTAGATTACAAGTGGAGCGCTTGAAATTATCACGCTCCCGCAAACAAGCTTGCGGTAGCAATTAGCGCTCCAAAAATTAACCAGAGATCTGATCTCTGGTTAATTTTCCAAAAGTGCCCCAAATGTCCTCACAATAGAGGGCATTATAGTTTTTTATTCAAAAAAATCTGAACTAGGCAGTTTTGGGGCATTAAAGTTGGTCGGAGTAGGGTGTTCCCCACTGAAAAGTGCCTTTACATTGCAGTCTATGGAAATTTTACGTTCCCAGTAAATATATATGTATATGCTTATAGATATATATATTTATGTGTTAATATGTGTATATATACATATTAACACAAATATATGTGTATATATACATATATATTTACTAACTTCTGCCCATCACAACACTACTTACCTCTTCACTGCGCAAGGTTCTGATGTTTTAGCTAAAGCGATATTTTGAGCTCCACTTGTAATCTGGCCCTAAATTTAACTGTACTTTGTAATGTATTTTTGATGTGTTTTGTGCCACTTTTTTGTTGATCATAACAGTTAACCAGAACTAGGAAGTTGCGCTAACACGGCATGCATTAAATTATTTTAAACTTGTAATATGCCCGCTACTACCAAGGTACACTAAGACCTGAGATAAACTCCTTATCACTCATGTGTAAAAATAAAGCGGCACTCACAATTTAGCCCTTTATTCTTTATCAGCACCCTTCATCTCCCACTGTTCCCTTTCTATCTTGCAATCTCTAACCCCTCACTCATTTTTTTCCCTTCATTTTCTTGGTATAATGAATGTAGGAAACTTGAAAAATAAAAACAAAACAAACAAAAACAACAAAAAAAGTAATACTGTAAGAGGTATTAACCATTGCCATAGTTTCACTATAAACCTAACACATCATCATGCTAAAAGATCAGAAATCTCAACTATTCCTGCAGAGAATATTAGAGGCTAAAAGGTAGCAGCTCAATATACAAGCAAGCAGCAGCTCTTGTAGTAATGTATACTATATAATAATAGAGCAAATACCATATTGTAACATTTGATCTATACAAGATCCAAATCTAGCAGCTTGTGAAGCACCAAAAATCTTAAAAGGGCATAATATTCAAGAAATGTCATGCTCTAATTCATTAGATAATTTCATTTTAAGACTATCAACCTTGTACTTCTGTGTGTTTAACCACCACAAAGGGGTTAAATGCACAGTAGAAGTACTACTTGGGACTCGCAGAGCACTGCTGGTACAGAGCAGAAAACGTCACTGATCGAATCAGCAGAGCTAGTGGCATGACTCAGATGTGTAACTAGCGTATACAGCAGTGTACTAGTAGTAGTTTATGCTTGGGACCTGCAGTGTTCTGAGTGTCCTGAACAGTACTTTTTCTGTGAGTTTAACCCCTTTGTGGGGTTAAAGATACATTAGTGCAGGGTCAATAGTCTTAAAATTAGATCATTTAATTTACTTCCATTTTCAAATTTGCTTTGTTCTCATGGTATTCTTTGAAGAAGAGATACCTCACTCTTCAACAAAGGATACCAAGGGATGGATGCAAATATAATAATAGATGTAAATTGCAAAGTCTTTTAAAATTGCATACTTTAACGCATCAACAGGATGCTACTTGACTTAAAAAAAGTCTAAAAATGTATCAATACAAAAACATAAAGATACTACAGGAAGGCCTACTTTGTGACAAGCATTACTTTGCTAAAAAGAAGCTGCACCCAGGTGTTAAATCACAATAGAACAGGTTAACAGTATTATTGGGCTAGTTGTTTGTTCCTGAGAGTGCACTTATCTCTGTGTGTATTAAATCTAAGGGAAAAAGAGGCAACCAGACATGGACTCTTTGCTCAGTGTGGCTACACCTCACAGATAAGGAACAATCAAGGATTAAACGATCGTCTTGGATTGCTGTGTTCCTTGTTCAGAGAGGAATTGCCTGGAATTTTGGCACTGGACTGACCGTAATAGGCGGGATCAGACTGATTTACTACAGGAAAATTCTACTCTGGGCTAAAAGAAGTTGCACCCAGGTGGTAAATCGCCATAGAACAGGTTAACAATGTTATTGAGGCGGTTGTTCGTTCCTGTAAGTGCTCTCTGTGTGTACAAAACCTAAAGATAATAGTCAATGTTTCGGCCCCTGCTAGAGACTTTATCAAGACTAATACATCCACCAGTAACAAATGTGGGCCTAAACATTGACTATTATCATACGGCTAGATTTGGAGTTTTGTCGGTAACGACCCGAAAAACTAACGCCGGCTTTTTTCTGGCCGCACCATAAAAATAACTCTGGTATTGAGAGTCCACATAAAGGCTGCGTTAGGCTCCAAAAAAGGAGCGTAGAGCCTTTTTAACGCAGCTTCAACTCTCGATACCAGAGTTGCTTATGGACGCGGCCAGCCTAAAAAACGTGCTCGTGCACGATTCCCCCATAGGAAACAATGGGGCTGTTTGAGCTGAAAAAAAACCAAACACCTGCAAAAAAGCCGTGTTCAGCTCCTAACGCAGCCCCATTGTTTGCTATGCGGTAACCCTTCCTACGTCTGCACTTAACACTCTAACATGTACCCCGAGTCTAAACACCCCTAACCTTACACTTATTAACCCCTAATCTGCCGCCCCCGCTATCGCTGAGCCCTGCATATTATTATTAACCCCTAATCTGCCGCTCCGTAAACCGCCGCTACTTACATTATCCCTATGTACCCCTAATCTGCTGCCCTAACATCGTCGACCCCTATATTATATTTATTAACCCCTAATCTGCCCCCCACAACGTCGCCTCCACCTGCCTACACTTATTAACCCCTAATCTGCCGACCGGACCTGAGCGCTACTATAATAAAGTTAATAACCCCTAATCCGCCTCACTAACCCTATCATAAATAGTATTAACCCCTAATCTGCCCTCCCTAACATCGCCGACACCTAACTTCAAACATTAACCCCTAATCTGCCGACCGGAGCTCACCGCTATTCTAATAAATGTATTAACCCCTAAAGCTAAGTCTAACACTAACACTAACACCCCCCTAACTTAAATATAATTTAAATCTAACGAAATTAATTAACTCTTATTAAATAAATTATTCCTATTTAAAGCTAAATACTTACCTGTAAAATAAATCCTAATATAGCTACAATATAAATTATAATTATATTATAGCTATTTTAGGATTAATATTTATTTTACAGGTAACTTTGTATTTATTTTAACCATGTACAATAGCTATTAAATAGTTAAGAACTATTTAATAGCTAAAATAGTTAAAATAATTACAAATTTACCTGTAAAAAAAATCCTAACCTAGGTTACAAATAAACCTAACACTAGACTATCAATAAATTAATTAAATAAACTACCTACAATTATCTACAATTAACCTAACACTACACTATCAATAAATTAATTAAATACAATTGCTACAAATAAATACAATTAAATAAATTAGCTAAAGTACAAAAAATAAAAAAGAACTAAGTTACAAAAAATAAAAAAATATTTACAAACATAAGAAAAATATTACAACAATTTTAAACTAATTACACCTACTCTAAGCCCCCTAATAAAATAACAAAGCCCCCCAAAATAAAAAAATGCCCTACCCTATTCTAAATTACTAAAGTTCAAAGCTCTTTTACCTTACCAGCCCTGAACAGGGCCCTTTGGGGGGCATGCCCCAAGAAATACAGCTCTTTTGCCTGTAAAAAAAAACATACAATACCCAAGCCCCCCAACATTACAACCCACCACCCACATACCCCTAATCTAACCCAAACCCCCCTTAAATAAACCTAACACTAAGCCCCTGAAGATCATCCTACCTTGTCTTCACCTCACCGGGTATCACACCGATCCGTCCAGAAGAGCTCCTCCGATGTCCTGATCCAAGCCCAAGCGGGGGGCTGAAGAGGTCCATGATCCGGCTGAAGTCTTCATCCAAGCGGGGCAGAAGAGGTCTTCCATCCGATTGAAGTCTCCATCCAAGCGGCATCCATCCGGAGCGAAGCGGCAGCATCCTGAAGACCTCCACCGCGGAACATCCATCCTGGCCGACGACTGAACGACGAATGACGGTTCCTTTAAATGACGTCATCCAAGATGGTGTCCCTCGAATTCCGATTGGCTGATAGGATTCTATCAGCCAATCGGAATTAAGGTAGGAATATTCTGATTGGCTGATGGAATCAGCCAATCAGAATCAAGTTCAATCCGATTGGCTGATCCAATCAGCCAATCAGATTGAGCTTGCATTCTATTGGCTGATCGGAACAGCCAATAGAATGCAAGCTCAATCTGATTGGCTGATCGGATCAGCCAATCGGATTGAACTTGATTCTGATTGGCTGATTCCATCAGCCAATCAGAATATTCCTACCTTAATTCCGATTGGCTGATAGAATCCTATCAGCCAATCGGAATTCGAGGGACGCCATCTTGGATGACGTCATTTAAAGGAACCGTCATTCGTCGTTCAGTCGTCGGCCAGGATGGATGTTCCGCGGTGGAGGTCTTCAGGATGCTGCCGCTTCGCTCCGGATGGATGCCGCTTGGATGAAGACTTCAATCGGATGGAAGACCTCTTCTGCCCCGCTTGGATGAAGACTTCAGCTGGATCATGGACCTCTTCAGCCCCCCGCTTGGGCTTGGATCAGGACATCGGAGGAGCTCTTCTGGACGGATCGGTGTGATACCCGGTGAGGTGAAGACAAGGTAGGATGATCTTCAGGGGCTTAGTGTTAGGTTTATTTAAGGGGGGTATGGGTTAGATTAGGGGTATGTGGGTGGTGGGTTGTAATGTTGGGGGGCTTGGGTATTGTATGTTTTTTTTTACAGGCAAAAGAGCTGTATTTCTTAGGGCATGCCCCGCAAAGGGCCCTGTTCAGGGCTGGTAAGGTAATAGAGCTTTGAACTTTAGTAATTTAGAATAGGGTAGGGCATTTTTTTATTTTGGGGGGCTTTGTTATTTTATTAGGGGGCTTAGAGTAGGTGTAATTAGTTTAAAATTGTTGTAATATTTTTCTTATGTTTGTAAATATTTTTTTATTTTTTGTAACAGTTCTTTTTTATTTTTTGTACTTTAGCTAGTTTATTTAATTGTATTTATTTGTAGCAATTGTATTTAATTAATTTATCGATAGTGTAGTGTTAGGTTAATTGTAGATAATTGTAGGTAGTTTATTTAATTAATTTATTGATAGTCTAGTGTTAGGTTTAATTGTAACTTAGGTTAGGATTTATTTTACAGGTAATTTTGTAATTATTTTAACTATTTTAGCTATTAAATAGTTCTTAACTATTTAATAGCTATTGCACCTGGTTAAAATAAATACAAAGTTACCTGTAAAATAAATATTAATCCTAAAATAGCTATAATATAATTATAATTTATATTGTAGCTATATTAGGATTTATTTTACAGGTAAGTATTTAGCTTTAAATAGGAATTATTTATTTAATAAGAGTTAATTAATTTCGTTAGATTTAAATTATATTTAATTTAGGGGGGTGTTAGTATTAGGGTTAGACTTAGCTTTAGGGGTTAATCCATTTATTAGAATAGCGGCAAGATTCGGGCGGCAGATTAGGGGTTAATAATTGAAGTTAGGTGTCGGCGATGTTAGGGAGGGCAGATTAGGGGTTAATAAGTGTAGGCAGGTGGAGGCGACGTTGAGGGGGGCAGATTAGGGGTTAATAAATATAATATAGGGGTCGGCGGTGTTAGGGGCAGCAGATTAGGGGTACATAAGGATAACGTAGGTGGCGGCGCTTTGCGGTTGGCAGATTAGGGGTTAATAAGTGTAGGCAGATGAAGGCGACGTTGTGGGGGGCATATTAGGGGTTAATAAATATAATATAGGGGTCGGCGGTGTTAGGGGCAGCAGATTAGGGGTACATAAGGATAACGTAGGTGGCGACGCTTTGCGGTCGGCAGATTAGGGGTTAATAAGTGTAGGCAGGTGGAGGCGACGTTGTTGGGGGCAGGTTAGGGGTTAATAAATATAATACAGGGGTCGGCGGTTTTAGGGGCAGCAGATTAGGGGTACATAAGTATAACGTAGGTGGCGGTCGGCAGATTAGGGGTTAAAAAAAAATTTTCGAGTGTCGGCGATGTGGGGGGACCTCGGTTTAGGGGTACATAGGTAGTTTATGGGTGTTAGTGTACTTTAGAGCACAGTAGTTAAGAGCTTTATAAACCGGCGTTAGCCCAGAAAGCTCTTAACTACTGACTTTTTTCCTGCGGCTGGAGTTTTGTCGTTAGATGTCTAACGCTCACTTCAGAAACGACTCTAAATACCGGAGTTATAAATATCCCATTGAAAAGATAGGATACGCAATTTACGTAAGGCAATCTGCGGTATGGAAAAGTCGCGGCTGGAAAGTGAGCGTTAGACCCTATTTTGAGTGACTCCAAATACCGGCGGTAGCCTAAAACCAGCGTTAGGAGCCTCTAACGCTGGTTTTCACGGCTAACGCCAAACTCTAAATCTAGGCCATAATGTTTTTGGATTAATACATTTGTATACTGTGAGTGCCTTTCTAGGTATTATTGTAGGTAGGTAGGTAGATAGATAGATAGATAGATAGATAGATGGATAGATAGATTGATAGATGATAGATAGATAATAGATAGAAGATAGATAGATACTATAGAAAGATATACAAATTGGGATAGGGAAAGAGATGTATAGATAAAAATATAAGCCCAAATGTATCAAATCATGAATCAGTTTCCTGGGATAAGAAGGTAGTTGTGTCTTACACAGATCATATCCTTAGCTGTCAAAACAAACATGTTATCAAATTAGTAATAAATATGAAACCCTGAATGGTGTGTGAATGAGACGAGCTGTTGCAAGAAAAGATTACACTGCTATAATCATTCTCTCTATGTGGGATGATTGAGGCCTAACTAAATTTTTTGGCATACACAGTCTGTCAACAGAAAGCGGAGCGAAGTGATCTGTGCAAGAAACGTAAAAATGTTTCATACCTTACACACAAAATGTTTAATCATTGGGATGTGAGGTAGATTAGGGGTTAATAAGTGTAGGCAGGTGGAGGCGACGTTGAGGGGGGCAGATTAGGGGTTAATAACCCCTTAATGACCGCAGCACTTTTCCATTTTCTGTCCGTTTGGGACCAAGGCTATTTTTACATTTCTGCGGTGTTTGTGTTTAGCTGTAATTTTCCTCTTACTCATTTACTGTACCCACACATATTATATACCGTTTTTCTCGCCATTAAATGGACTTTCTAAAGATACCATTATTTTCATCATATCTTATAATTTACTATAAAAATTTTTATAAAATATGAGGAAAAAATTGAAAAAAACACACTTTTTTAACTTTGACCCTCAAAATCTCCTACACTTCAACAACTACCAAAAAACTCCCATGCTAAATAGTTTCTAAATTTTGTCCTGAGTTTAGAAATACTCAATGTTTACATGTTCTTTGCTTTTTTTGCAAGTTATAGGGCAATAAGTACAAGTAGCACTTTGCTATTTCCAAAAAATTTTTAAAAAAATTAGCGATAGTTACATTGGAACACTGATATCTGTCAGGAATCCCTGATTAACCCTTCACATATATATATTTTTTAAAAGAACACAACCTAAGGTATTAAACATGGAGTATTTTGACTCTTTCCATGCAACTATTTTACCACCAATCTATGCCAAAGTTTGAAAAAAAAAAAAAAAATGGTGATTTTTTGACAAAATAGCAATTCAAGAATACATTTACTGAGAACGTTAAGGGTTACTGCCAAATAACACCACAATATGTCTTCAGCAGCATCTCCTGAGTACAGTGATACCACCCATGTATAGGTCTGTTGGGTTCTCTGGGGGCTAAAAGGCCTTATTTTTAGGGGGCGCATTCCAGTTTTTTAATTTGGAATTTTCACATCTGTCGTCATGCACCCATGTCCTATTTGGGACATTTCTGAAGCCGGACAATGCAAATTACCCCCATCAAACCATATATTTTTAAAAAGTAGACACCCTAGGGTATTTCAAATGCTGGTATTTTAACACTTTGCATGCACTAATTCAACCACCAGTCTTTGTCAAACTTTTGGGTAGTCATTTTGGTGTGTTATTTTTCACACGCATTGTACTTTAGGCATGGATTCTCAGTTCCTGTTATATGTTACTGACCAAAAACACCTCAATATGTGTTCAACAACAACTTCTGAGTACAGTGATACCCCCCATGTATAGGTGTGTCGGGTTCTCTGGGGGCTAAAAGGCCTTAATTTTAGGGGGCGCATTCCAGTTTTTCAACTTGGAATTTTCATATCTGTCATCATGCACCCATGTCCTATTTGGGACATTTCTGAAGCCGGCCAATGTAAATTACCCCCATCAAACCATATATTTTTGAAAAGTAGACACCCTAGGGTATTTCAAATGCTGGTATTTTAACACTTTCCATGCACTAATTCAACCACTAGTCTTTGTCAAACTTTTAGGTAGTCATTTTTTTGCATTATTTTTCACACACATTGTACTTTAGGCATATATTCTCAGTCCCTGTTATGTGTTACTGCCAAAAAAAACCTCAATATGTATTCAACAACATCTCCTGAGTACAGTGATACCCCCCATGTATAGGTGTGTCGGGTTCTCTGGGGGCTAAAAGGCCTTAATTTTAGGGGGGGCATTCCAGTTTTTCAACTTGGAATTTTCACATCTGTCATCATGCACCCATGTCCTATTTGGGACATTTCTGAAGCCGGACAATGCAAATTACCCCCATCAAACCATATATTTTTGAAAAGTAGACACCCTAGGGTATTTCAAATGCTGGTATTTTAACACTTTCCATGCACTAATTCAACCACTAGTCTTTGTCAAACTTTTAGGTAGTCATTTTTTTGCATTATTTTTCACACATATTGTACTTTAGGCATATATTCTCAGTCCCTGTTATGTGTTACTGCCAAAAAAAACCTCAATATGTATTCAACAACATCTCCTGAGTACAGTGATACCCCCCATGTATAGGTGTGTCGGGTTCTCTGGGGGCTAAAAGGCCTTAATTTTAGGGGGCGCATTCCAGTTTTTCAACTTGGAATTTTCACATCTGTCATCATGCACCCATGTCCTATTTGGGACATTTCTGAAGCCGGCCAATGTAAATTACCCCCATCAAACCATATATTTTTGAAAAGTAGACACCCTAGGGTATTTCAAATGCTGGTATTTTAACACTTTCCATGCACTAATTCAACCACTAGTCTTTGTCAAACTTTTAGGTAGTCATTTTTTTGCATTATTTTTCACACACATTGTACTTTAGGCATATATTCTCAGTCCCTGTTATGTGTTACTGCCAAAAAAAACCTCAATATGTATTCAACAACATCTCCTGAGTACAGTGATACCCCCCATGTATAGGTGTGTCGGGTTCTCTGGGGGCTAAAAGGCCTTAATTTTAGGGGGCGCATTCCAGTTTTTCAACTTGGAATTTTCACATCTGTCATCATGCACCCATGTCCTATTTGGGACATTTCTGAAGCCGGCCAATGTAAATTACCCCCATCAAACCATATATTTTTGAAAAGTAGACACCCTAGGGTATTTCAAATGCTGGTATTTTAACACTTTCCATGCACTAATTCAACCACTAGTCTTTGTCAAACTTTTAGGTAGTCATTTTTTTGCATTATTTTTCACACACATTGTACTTTAGGCATATATTCTCAGTCCCTGTTATGTGTTACTGCCAAAAAAAAACCTCAATATGTATTCAACAACATCTCCTGAGTACAGTGATACCCCCCATGTATAGGTGTGTCGGGTTCTCTGGGGGCTAAAAGGCCTTAATTTTAGGGGGCGCATTCCAGTTTTTCAACTTGGAATTTTCACATCTGTCATCATGCACCCATGTCCTATTTGGGACATTTCTGAAGCCGGCCAATGTAAATTACCCCCATCAAACCATATATTTTTGAAAAGTAGACACCCTAGGGTATTTCAAATGCTGGTATTTTAACACTTTCCATGCACTAATTCAACCACTAGTCTTTGTCAAACTTTTAGGTAGTCATTTTTTTGCATTATTTTTCACACACATTGTACTTTAGGCATATATTCTCAGTCCCTGTTATGTGATACTGCCAAAAAAAAACTCAATATGTATTCAACAACATCTCCTGAGTACAGTGATACCCCCCATGTATAGGTGTGTTGGGTTCTCTGGGGGCTAAAAGGCCTTAATTTTAGGGGGCGCATTCCAGTTTTTCAACTTGGAATTTTCACATCTGTCATCATGCACCCATGTCCTATTTGGGACATTTCTGAAGCCGGCCAATGTAAATTACCCCCATCAAACCATATATTTTTGAAAAGTAGACACCCTAGGGTATTTCAAATGCTGGTATTTTAACACTTTCCATGCACTAATTCAACCACTAGTCTTTGTCAAACTTTTAGGTAGTCATTTTTTTGCATTATTTTTCACACACATTGTACTTTAGGCATATATTCTCAGTCCCTGTTATGTGTTACTGCCAAAAAAAACCTCAATATGTATTCAACAACATCTCCTGAGTACAGTGATACCCCCCATGTATAGGTGTGTCGGGTTCTCTGGGGGCTAAAAGGCCTTAATTTTAGGGGGCGCATTCCAGTTTTTCAACTTGGAATTTTCACATCTGTCATCATGCACCCATGTCCTATTTGGGACATTTCTGAAGCCGGCCAATGTAAATTACCCCCATCAAACCATATATTTTTGAAAAGTAGACACCCTAGGGTATTTCAAATGCTGGTATTTTAACACTTTCCATGCACTAATTCAACCACTAGTCTTTGTCAAACTTTTAGGTAGTCATTTTTTTGCATTATTTTTCACACACATTGTACTTTAGGCATATATTCTCAGTCCCTGTTATGTGTTACTGCCAAAAAAAACCTCAATATGTATTCAACAACATCTCCTGAGTACAGTGATACCACCCATGTATAGGTGTGTTGGGTTCTCTGGGGGCTAAAAGGCCTTATTTTTAGGGGGCGCATTCCAGTTTTTCAACTTGGAATTTTCACATCCCATGCACCCATGTCCTATGTAGGACATTTCTGAAGCCGGCCAATGTAATTTACCCCCATCAAACCATATATTTTTGAAAAGTAGACACCCTAGGGTATTTCAAATGCTGGTATTTTAACACTTTCCATGCACTAATTCTTTGTCAAACTATTAGGCAGTCATTTTTTGTGTGTTATTTTTCACACACATTGTATTTTAGACATGAATTCTCAGCTCCTGTTATGTGTTACTGCCAAAGAAGACCCCAATATGTGTTCACCAACATCTCCTGAGTACAGTGATACCACCTATGCATAAGTTTCTTGGCTTGTTCGGGGGGTGTAATGCCAAATGTCCAACATGCGTTTGTGATTTTTTTTTCACATTTAACATATTTTCTTTGCCTATTGTCTTTTTGGGGGTATTTTAACATACCCCAATTTATTTGTTTCCATGAATGTGCATATTTTTGAAATGTTGACACCCCAAGGTATTGTATATGGTGTGCTTTGATGCATTTGAAGTAACTGTTTTAGCTAAAAAAAATTGGAGAAAGTGTATGGTGGCATTTTTTCAATTTTCATTTTTACACACACATTGCTTTTTGACTATGATTTAGGAGAGACTGTTGTAAGTTAGTGCAGAAAAATACTTCAGGTTGTTTTCTGCTAGGCACCCTGAGTACACCTATGCCCCCCATGCATAGGTTTGCCAGGATTTTGGGAAGGTTATGTTACAATTTTATGACTTGTGATTTTAGTTATTAAGTGAGAGTATTTCTTCTGATAGGCCTATCTTTAGTTTGGGGCCTATTGTAAACCCCACTTTTATTTATTGCCATGAATGTGCATATTTTTGAAATGTTGACACCCCAAGGTATTGTATATGGTGTGCTTTGATGCATTTGAAGTAACTGTTTTAGCTAAAAAAATTGGAGAAAGTGTATGGTGGCATTTTTTCAATTTTCATTTTTACACACACATTGCTTTTTGACTATGATTTAGGAGAGACTGTTGTAAGTTAGTGCAAAAAAAATACTACAGGTTGTTTTCTGCTAGGCACCCTGAGTACACCTATGTCCCCATGCACAGGTTTGACAGGGGTTTTTGTAAAAAAAAAAAAAAGAACAGCCCCATTTTAGAAAAAAAAATATATTAGTGAAATGTAAAAATCTGGCACATTAAAAGTAAAAAAATAACAAAAAATTTAACAGTAAACATAACAAAAAAAAAATAACAGCAAATTTATTTATTTTTTAAAAATTGACCATTGTATGGTACCGCTTGAAGCAGTCCCCAATGCAGAGTCCAGGCTGTCCAGGGCAATCAGGACAGTGATATACAGTGTCCCTTCTCTGCCCCCTCTTGGTACAGACTCTGCATTTTTTTTGTGGTCTCTGCTTTGCGGCAGTAGGGGGGATTTTAAAAATAAAATGAGTAGCCCCAACTCTGCTCTCTCCCATCACCGCCCGGGGAGCAGGTGCATCATGGTACAAAATCCCCGAAATGATCTGGAGCTGAAATTGTAAAAAAGTCAGTTTCATTCCGGGGTTTGCTTTTTTGAACAACAAAAAAGCGTTGTGGGTTGCAATCTGCATTAGGTAAATTGCAACCTTTTTGTACCAGGCCCTTGTCTTCCGCATAATTAGGTAGGGCTGCAGCAGCTGATCTGCCAGATCAACCCCACCCATATGCCGGTTATAAGATTTGATGCACACTGGCTTCCTTATGATCTCAGCTCTGCCACGTACAGAGACCGCCACCGTCCTCTCTGTGTGGATGGTGGTAAGAAGGTATACATCCTTCTTGTCTCTGTACTTCAGTGCCAACAGCTCCTCTTGGCGCAGAGCAGAGGTCTCCCCCCTTCGTAGCCGGGTGCGTACAAGTTGTCCTGGGAAACCTTTGCGGTTCTTTTTAATAGTACCGCAAGCTACTGTATCAAAGCAATACAGTAGCTTGAACAAAAGGACACTTGTATAAAAATTGTCTAAGTACAAGTGATACCCTTTGTTCATTAGGGGTAATATCAGGTCCCAGACAATCTTGCCAGTGGTTCCCATATGTTCTGGGCAACCTGGAGGGTCAAGGTGGCTATCCTTTCCCTCATACACCCGGAAGGCCTGAGTATACCCAGTCTCGCTCTCACAGAGCTTATACACCTTTACCCCATACCTGGAGCGCTTGGAAGGAATATACTGCTTGAATCCCAGCCTTCCCTTATACTTCATCAGGGATTCATCAACGCATATATTCCTTCCAGGTGTATAAGCCTCTGCAAACCTGGCAGAAAAGTGGGTAATCAGGGGGCGGATTTTATACAGCCTGTCAAATTGTGGATGCTCCCTAGGGGGGCACAGGCTGTTGTCGCTGAAGTGCATGAAATGAAGAATCATTTCATATCTCTGCCTCGACATACTCTGGGAGAAAATGGGGGTAGAGCAGATGGGGCTACTGCTCCAGTAGGAGCGAACGGAGGGTTTCTTTATGATGCCCATCAGCATAGTCAATGCCCAGAATTTTTTAAATTCTGGCACATTGATGGGGGCCCATTGCTGCTTTGCCAAATATGTTTCAGGCTTTGCAGCACGGTACTGATGGGCATATAAATTAGTTTGGGCGACAATGTTCCCCAATACATCATCACCCAGAAACACCTCCAGAAACTGTTGGGGGCTAAAACCTGCCGCATCTATATTTATGCCAGCATTTGCTGTGAAGGGTGGGATATCTGGCCTCTGGAGATGAGGCGTTACCCACTCTTCAGCGGCAATGGCAGCAACACGCCTCCTTCTAGCAGGGGGGCTGGCAGGGGGGCTAGCAGGGGGGCTGGCAGGGGGGCTAGCAGCCACAGATACATCACTATCAGTTGAGACTGCATCTAATGATGTATCTGAGCATATGGCAGGGTCAAAATTGGGGTCTGAGTCAGACATAGAGGCATCTGACTCTGACGCAAGGATGGCATACGCCTCCTCAACACTATATCTTTTCTGTGACATTTTTGTATCTGTCACAGAAAACCAAAATTAATTAATTAACTAAATGGCCTTTGGGTTTTTTTAAAAAAAGTACAGCTATGCTAATGCCAGTGATTTATAGCGATCACTGGCAAGCTAGGGGTTAAATACTCTTTAAATTAAATTAACTAAATGGCCTTTGGGTTTTTTTTTAAAAAAAGTACAGCTATGCTAATGCCAGTGATTTATAGCGATCACTGGCAAGCTAGGGGTTACATACTCTTTAAATTAAATTAACTAAATGGCCTTTGGGTTTTTTTTAAAAAAAGTACAGCTATGCTAATGCCAGTGATTTATAGCGATCACTGGCAAGCTAGGGGTTAAATACTCTTTAAATTAAATTAACTAAATGGCCTTTGGTTTTTTTTTTTAAAAAGTACAGCTATGCTAATGCCAGTGATTTATAGCGATCACTGGCAAGCTAGGGGTTAAATACTCTTTAAATCAAATTAAATTAGCTAAATGGCTCTGAAAGGAGCGTTTAGGTTTTTAAAAAATTACAACAACAAAAATTAACCCCTAAAAAAATGCACAGACAGCAAAAATGTAGAGCTATGCTAATGCCAGTGATTTATAGCGATCACTGGCAAGCTAGGGGTTAAATACTCTTTAAATTAAATTAAATTAGCTAAATGGCTCTGAAAGGAGCCTTTGGTTTTTTTAAAAATTACAACAACACAAATTAACCCCTAAAAAAATTCACAGACAGCAAAAAAGTACAGCTATGCTAATGCCAGTGATGTATAGCGATCACTGGCAAGCTAGGGGTTAAATACTATTTAAATTAAATTAAATTAGCTAAATGGCTCTGAAAGGAGCGTTTAGGTTTTTAAAAAATTACAACAACAAAAATTAACCCCTAAAAAATGCACAGACAGCAAAAAATTACAGCTATGCTAATGCCAGTGATGTATAGCGATCACTGGCAAGCTAGGGGTTAAATAGTCTTTAAATTAAATTAAATTAGCTAAATGGCTCTGAAAGGAGCCTTTGAGTTTTTTAAAAAAAATACAACAACAAAAATTAACCCCTAAAAAAATGCACAGACAGCAAAAAAAAGTGCAGCTGTGCTACTGCCAGTGATTTATAGTGATCACTGGCAAGCTAGGGGTTAATGGCTCTGAAAAGAGCCTTTGGATTTTAAATTTTTTAACAAATAAAAGAAATAAATCTCTCTCTGCTAAAATACAGGTCTCTCTCTTTCTCCAACAAAATGGCAAGTGAGGAGAGGGAGGGAGATCCACACTGATCAGAGTCAATATTTACAAATATTGACATGATCAGACAAATGGGGTATTTGATTATTATTTTTTTTTTTTCTAAGAAGGCTCAGATTGGGTGACCCTAGCTTGCCCCTATGGTGAGACAGGCTAGGGACACCCCCAGATGCCCCATGATGCACCGGGCATCGCCATTTTGGAAGCCTCATGGGGGAGGGGGGGGGGGCGCTATATGTGGGGCTTTTTTATGTTAAATTTTATTTATTTATTCCCATTTTTAAGTTTATTTATACACTAACTAAGTGCCTCGACCCACCGAGGCACTTAGCACACTAGCAGAGCATCGGAAGCGTGTCCGATCGCTTCCGATGCTCTGCTGCACTGCCGGGCTCCACGTGGAGCAAAACCGGAAGTGATCACTCAAGGGGGAGTGATCGCTCCGGTCCCGGCACTCCGTAACAGCACTGCAGGGATGCCCAGACATCGAGGCATCCCTGCAGTACTGTAATAGTGCCTGGAAGCGATCTTGATCGCTTCCAGCACTCACTTTAGCCGAGGACGTGCAGGGTACGTCGTCAGGCGTTAACTGCCTTTTTTTTTCAGACGTACCCTGCACGTCCTCGGTCACTAAGGGGATAAATATAATATAGGGGTCGGCGGTGTTAGGGGCAGCAGATTAGGGGTACATAAGGATAACGTAGGTGGCGGCGCTTTGCGGTCGGCAGATTAGGGGTTAATAAGTGTAGGCAGGTGAAGGCGACGTTGTGGGGGGCATATTAGGGGTTAATAAATATAATATAGGGGTCGGCGGTGTTAGGGGCAGCAGATTAGGGGTACATAAGGATAACGTAGGTGGCGACGCTTTGCGGTCGGCAGATTAGGGGTTAATAAGTGTAGGCAGGTGGAGGCGACGTTGTTGGGGGCAGGTTAGGGGTTAATAAATATAATACAGGGGTCGGCGGTTTTAGGGGCAGCAGATTAGGGGTACATAAGTATAACGTAGGTGGCGGTCGGCAGATTAGGGGTTAAAAAATTTTTTTCGAGTGTCGGCGATGTGGGGGGACCTCGGTTTAGGGGTACATAGGTAGTTTATGGGTGTTAGTGTACTTTAGAGCACAGTAGTTAAGAGCTTTATAAACCGGCGTTAGCCCAGAAAGCTCTTAACTACTGACTTTTTTCCTGCGGCTGGAGTTTTGTCGTTAGATGTCTAACGCTCACTTCAGAAACGACTCTAAATACCGGAGTTATAAATATCCCATTGAAAAGATAGGATACGCAATTTACGTAAGGCAATCTGCGGTATGGAAAAGTCGCGGCTGGAAAGTGAGCGTTAGACCCTATTTTGAGTGACTCCAAATACCGGCGGTAGCCTAAAACCAGCGTTAGGAGCCTCTAACGCTGGTTTTCACGGCTAACGCCAAACTCTAAATCTAGGCCATAATGTTTTTGGATTAATACATTTGTATACTGTGAGTGCCTTTCTAGGTATTATTGTAGGTAGGTAGGTAGATAGATAGATAGATAGATAGATAGATAGATAGATAGATAGATGGATAGATAGATTGATAGATGATAGATAGATAATAGATAGAAGATAGATAGATACTATAGAAAGATATACAAATTGGGATAGGGAAAGAGATGTATAGATAAAAATATAAGCCCAAATGTATCAAATCATGAATCAGTTTCCTGGGATAAGAAGGTAGTTGTGTCTTACACAGATCATATCCTTAGCTGTCAAAACAAACATGTTATCAAATTAGTAATAAATATGAAACCCTGAATGGTGTGTGAATGAGACGAGCTGTTGCAAGAAAAGATTACACTGCTATAATCATTCTCTCTATGTGGGATGATTGAGGCCTAACTAAATTTTTTGGCATACACAGTCTGTCAACAGAAAGCGGAGCGAAGTGATCTGTGCAAGAAACGTAAAAATGTTTCATACCTTACACACAAAATGTTTAATCATTGGGATGTGAGGTAGATTAGGGGTTAATAAGTGTAGGCAGGTGGAGGCGACGTTGAGGGGGGCAGATTAGGGGTTAATAAATATAATATAGGGGTCGGCGGTGTTAGGGGCAGCAGATTAGGGGTACATAAGGATAACGTAGGTGGCGGCGCTTTGCGGTCGGCAGATTAGGGGTTAATAAGTGTAGGCAGGTGAAGGCGACGTTGTGGGGGGCATATTAGGGGTTAATAAATATAATATAGGGGTCGGCGGTGTTAGGGGCAGCAGATTAGGGGTACATAAGGATAACGTAGGTGGCGACGCTTTGCGGTCGGCAGATTAGGGGTTAATAAGTGTAGGCAGGTGGAGGCGACGTTGTTGGGGGCAGGTTAGGGGTTAATAAATATAATACAGGGGTCGGCGGTTTTAGGGGCAGCAGATTAGGGGTACATAAGTATAACGTAGGTGGCGGTCGGCAGATTAGGGGTTAAAAAATTTTTTTCGAGTGTCGGCGATGTGGGGGGACCTCGGTTTAGGGGTACATAGGTAGTTTATGGGTGTTAGTGTACTTTAGAGCACAGTAGTTAAGAGCTTTATAAACCGGCGTTAGCCCAGAAAGCTCTTAACTACTGACTTTTTTCCTGCGGCTGGAGTTTTGTCGTTAGATGTCTAACGCTCACTTCAGAAACGACTCTAAATACCGGAGTTATAAATATCCCATTGAAAAGATAGGATACGCAATTTACGTAAGGCAATCTGCGGTATGGAAAAGTCGCGGCTGGAAAGTGAGCGTTAGACCCTATTTTGAGTGACTCCAAATACCGGCGGTAGCCTAAAACCAGCGTTAGGAGCCTCTAACGCTGGTTTTCACGGCTAACGCCAAACTCTAAATCTAGGCCATAATGTTTTTGGATTAATACATTTGTATACTGTGAGTGCCTTTCTAGGTATTATTGTAGGTAGGTAGGTAGATAGATAGATAGATAGATAGATAGATAGATGGATAGATAGATTGATAGATGATAGATAGATAATAGATAGAAGATAGATAGATACTATAGAAAGATATACAAATTGGGATAGGGAAAGAGATGTATAGATAAAAATATAAGCCCAAATGTATCAAATCATGAATCAGTTTCCTGGGATAAGAAGGTAGTTGTGTCTTACACAGATCATATCCTTAGCTGTCAAAACAAACATGTTATCAAATTAGTAATAAATATGAAACCCTGAATGGTGTGTGAATGAGACGAGCTGTTGCAAGAAAAGATTACACTGCTATAATCATTCTCTCTATGTGGGATGATTGAGGCCTAACTAAATTTTTTGGCATACACAGTCTGTCAACAGAAAGCGGAGCGAAGTGATCTGTGCAAGAAACGTAAAAATGTTTCATACCTTACACACAAAATGTTTAATCATTGGGATGTGAGGTAGATTAGGGGTTAATAAGTGTAGGCAGGTGGAGGCGACGTTGAGGGGGGCAGATTAGGGGTTAATAAATATAATATAGGGGTCGGCGGTGTTAGGGGCAGCAGATTAGGGGTACATAAGGATAACGTAGGTGGCGGCGCTTTGCGGTCGGCAGATTAGGGGTTAATAAGTGTAGGCAGGTGAAGGCGACGTTGTGGGGGGCATATTAGGGGTTAATAAATATAATATAGGGGTCGGCGGTGTTAGGGGCAGCAGATTAGGGGTACATAAGGATAACGTAGGTGGCGACGCTTTGCGGTCGGCAGATTAGGGGTTAATAAGTGTAGGCAGGTGGAGGCGACGTTGTTGGGGGCAGGTTAGGGGTTAATAAATATAATACAGGGGTCGGCGGTTTTAGGGGCAGCAGATTAGGGGTACATAAGTATAACGTAGGTGGCGGTCGGCAGATTAGGGGTTAAAAAATTTTTTTCGAGTGTCGGCGATGTGGGGGGACCTCGGTTTAGGGGTACATAGGTAGTTTATGGGTGTTAGTGTACTTTAGAGCACAGTAGTTAAGAGCTTTATAAACCGGCGTTAGCCCAGAAAGCTCTTAACTACTGACTTTTTTCCTGCGGCTGGAGTTTTGTCGTTAGATGTCTAACGCTCACTTCAGAAACGACTCTAAATACCGGAGTTATAAATATCCCATTGAAAAGATAGGATACGCAATTTACGTAAGGCAATCTGCGGTATGGAAAAGTCGCGGCTGGAAAGTGAGCGTTAGACCCTATTTTGAGTGACTCCAAATACCGGCGCCAAACTCTAAATCTAGGCCATAATGTTTTTGGATTAATACATTTGTATACTGTGAGTGCCTTTCTAGGTATTATTGTAGGTAGGTAGGTAGATAGATAGATAGATAGATAGATAGATAGATAGATAGATGGATAGATAGATTGATAGATGATAGATAGATAATAGATAGAAGATAGATAGATACTATAGAAAGATATACAAATTGGGATAGGGAAAGAGATGTATAGATAAAAATATAAGCCCAAATGTATCAAATCATGAATCAGTTTCCTGGGATAAGAAGGTAGTTGTGTCTTACACAGATCATATCCTTAGCTGTCAAAACAAACATGTTATCAAATTAGTAATAAATATGAAACCCTGAATGGTGTGTGAATGAGACGAGCTGTTGCAAGAAAAGATTACACTGCTATAATCATTCTCTCTATGTGGGATGATTGAGGCCTAACTAAATTTTTTGGCATACACAGTCTGTCAACAGAAAGCGGAGCGAAGTGATCTGTGCAAGAAACGTAAAAATGTTTCATACCTTACACACAAAATGTTTAATCATTGGGATGTGAGGTATGGACTTTGTCTTTCTCTTAAAAAGCCGGGTTTGATCATAATCCTTTAGCAAAGTTTATCAAATTATTTATCAACAAAAATTCGGATTAAAATAGCCTATGGTGACTAAATAATCTTGACTTTTTTAAAGACAGGAGGCAAATATTTTGCATCAAATCTTTACTGATTCCAAACAGCAGCTAAGAAAAACTATACAGAGAAAAAATAAGTAACATACGGCTAGATTACAAGTGTTGCGGTACGGCTTTTATTGCTGAAAAAAATGGCAATTCCAGCGTAATGGTCAGGATCGCATATTACGAGTCGTGTCGGTATAGCTATACCGCAAGAATTTTAGCCTGTAACACAACGTCCTTTCCGCACTCAAAAAAATGACGTTTTTGGCAGGGATTTTCATAGACCTGGTATTACAGGTGGTGCGTTGAGGCTAAAAAGCTTGCGTTATGCTCTATACCGACAGAATCCATACCGCCATCTGAGAGCAGTAGTTATGGATTTTGCAAAACAAAAATGTTTCACAAAACATAACTAAGCTGTTACAAAGTACACTAACACTCAGAAACTACCTATTAAACCCTAATCTGCCACTCCTCGACATCGCCGACACTATAATAAAGATATTAACCCCTAAACCTCCGGCCTCCAACATCGCCGCTACTAAATAAACCCATTAACCCCTAAACCTCCGGCCCCCCACATCGCCGCTACGAAATAAACCTATTAACCCCTAAACCTCCAGCCCCCCACATCTCCGCCACTAAATAAACCTATTAACCCCTAAACCGCCAGCCCTCCACATCCCAAAACACTAAATTAAACAAATAACCCCTAAACCTAACACCCCCTAACTTTAAATTAAAATTACAATATAACTATATTTAAATAAATAAAAACTTACCTGTGAAATAAAAATAATCCTAACATTAAAATATAAATTAACCTAACATTACTATTCTAATAAAATAAAAAATACTACCAATTAAAAAAAACTAAATTACAAATTTAAAAAACACTACGAAAAAAATAAAAAAATCTAAAATTACAAGAAATAATAAACACTAAATTATGAAAAATAAAAAAACTCTAAGCTTACAAAAAAGTAATAAATGAAATTATCAAATTAAAAACAATTACACCTAATCTAATAGCCCTATGAACATAAAAAAGCCCCCCAAAATAAAAACACCCTCTAGCCTACAATAAACTACCAATAGCCCTTAAAAGGGCCTTTTTTAGGGCATTGCCCTAAGTTAAACATCTCTTTTACTTGTAAAAAAAATACAAAGTCTCCCCAACAGTAAAACCAACCCCCCAAAATAAAAAACCTAACTCTAAAAAAAATCTAAGCTACCCATGTATGGGCATTTTTCACTGCCCTTAAAAGGGCATTCAGCTCTTTTACAAAAGCCCAAAACCCTAATCTAAAAAAAAACACCCAAAAAATGAAATTAGCTGTTCAAATCAGCCAATAGGATTTCAGTAGCTCTTATCCTATTGGCTGTTTTGAACAGCCTATAGGATTTCAGAAGCTCTCATCCTATTGGCTGATTTGAATTTGAATAATAAAATCAGCCAATAGGAATGCAAGGTACGCCATTTTGAAATGGCTACCTTGCATTTAAATTCAGTGTATGGCGGTGACCGTATGAAGAAGACATGAAGAGGACGCTCCTCGCAGGATGGGATCAGCCTCCAGGATAGCTCCGCTCGGCGCTGCCGAGATGAAGATAAAAGACGTCCCCGAGATGGATGAAGGTGTTGCCGCCTGGATGAAGACTTCTTGCCGCCTGGATGAAGATGGATGTCCAGACTTCAGGAACCGTGAGTAGATTTTAAGGGGTTAGTGTTAGTTGTTTTTTTGTTTTTTTTGGGTGTTTTTTTGTTTTTTTAGATTAGGGTTTTGGGCTTTTGTAAAAGAGCTGAATGCCCTTTTAAGGTCAGTGGAAAAAGAGCTGAATGCCCTTTTAAGGGCAATGACCATACAAATACCCCTTTGTATTATTTTTATAGTTAAAAGAGCTGTTTAACTTAGGGCAATGCCCTACAAAAGGCCCCTTTAATGGCTATTGGTAGTTTATTGTAGGCTAGGGGGTGTTTTTATTTTTTGGGGGCTTTCTATTTTTATAGGGCTATTAGATTAGGTGTAATTGTTTTTCTTTTTGATAATTTAGTTTATTATTTTTTGTAAGCTTAGTGTTTTTTATTTTTCGTAATTTAGTGTTTATTATTTTTTGTAATTTTAGATTTTTTAATTTTTAGATTTTTTTATTAGTAGTATTTTTTTATTTTATTAGAATATTTATGTTAGGTTAATTTATAGTTTAATGATAGGTTTATTTTTATTTCACAGGTAAGTTTTTATTTATTTTAAGATAGTTATATTGTTATTTTAATTTTAAGTTAGGGGGGTGTTAGGTTTAGGGGTTAATGGTTTAATTTAGTGTTTTGCGATGTGGGGGGGCTGGCGGTTTAGGAGTTAATAGGTTTATTTAGTAGCGGCAATGTGGGGGGCCAGGGGTTTAGAGGTTAATAGGTTTATTTAGTAACAGCGATGTGGGGGGCTGGAGGTTTAGGGGTTAATAACTTAGGTTTATTTACTGGCGGCGATGTCGGGGAGCGTCAGAATAGGGGTTAATAACTTTATTATAGTGTCGGCGATGTCGGGGAGCAGCAAAATAGGGGTCAATAACTTTATTTAGTGTTGTGATGTCGGGATTGGCGGAATAGGGGTTAATAACGTTATTATAGTGTTGGTGATGTCGGGAAGCGGCGGAATAGGGTTTTAATAACTTTATTTAGGTGTCAGTGATGTTGGGAGCGGCGGAATAGGGGTTAATAACTTTTATTAGTGTCAGTGATGTCGGGGGCGGCAGATTAGGGGTGTTTAGACTTGGAGTGTATGTTAGGGTGTTAGGTTTAAACGTAACTTTTTTTTCCCCATAGACATCAATGGGGTTGCGTTACCGAGATTCTTCATTCCGCACTTCAGGTGTTAGTTTTTTTTCTAACACTCTCTCCCCATTGATGTCTATAGGGAAAAGCGTGCACAAGCACTTCAAAGCAGCCCTTGGCTGTAGACTGGCTGTAGACTGTCCTTTTAATGGTGCTTTTTCAGCTGAAACTCATTAGTTGTTTTTTTTTGTTTTTTTTTTTAAAGGATTGGGATTGGCCCCACAATTTGCTGCTGCTATAGCAACTAATGAGCCTTCTTTGTCACAATTGGTCACATTTAAGCTAAATTAAAAGGCTAAAAAGAAAAAGGTGACTATGGCAGTATGTTACTATGTAATTATTTTAATATTGAGGAAATATGGAAAAGTGTTAGGCCCTGTTTTAGAACAAAACAAGCCCATTTCAGAAAATAAAGTAAAATATCTACTGTGTATGCTGGAGGGAATCTATTTTTTGAATAAGAATACATGTTATTTTGCTTAAATATTTTTTTTTTTCATAGGCTCAATATTTTTGTTTGTGCATTTTATTTTAGTGCCCAGAGTTGTTGGAAAATAATGTAACTCTGTGTGTAGTAAAAGGGTGGAACCAGCTTGTGAATCTCTTCATCACAACTCACGTTACTGGGAAAAGTGAAGTTATTTCCATAAAATGATCTTGCTGGATTGTTTTTGCCTCCATAATAACCATTTTCTTTTTCAAAAGAAGAATGTGTCAATATAGCCAACCAGAGATTGTATCTCCTGAGGCACTCAGTGTGGGAGGAACCGAAGCAGTAATACCGACTGAAGTACATTGCATATACACCAAGCCACTCAGTCATGTTCTCCTTAGGGAAGTGGCAGCTGAGGGAACACTTATTGCCTTGCACATTGTGTTTTGGGTTTTGCTTTATTAATCTCAATTCTTTTGAAGAAAATGAAAAAAAAAAAGATCTTATAATAGGAATAGGCAAAAAAAAAAACATGTAAAATATCTGTTTTTGCATTTAGTTTATGATAAACTAAAATATGCTTTAAAAAAAAACAAACACATTTTGTACTACCAATATAGAGTAAGCAGTGATTGAGATAAGTGTCTCAATGCCATGTCAATTTAAATATTAAAATTTCTCTATATATCCCAGCATTCCAAGCAGTGTCTCACTGATTATAAAAATACTGAAAGGTCTAATTACTAAGAGACATTTAAATCATTTATTCATCTAAATAGCTTTTGATAATTACTCACAGGGATACAGCAGTATATATCACAGCATAAAAGATGAAGATAATGCAATCATGCTAAATAACTATAGAAAATGCATCAGGTCAAGCTAAATTTAAAGACTGTGGTAATTTTTGAATCTGGGTAGTATCTATAATTACATTTAGCTAATATAGTAATTTTACTGGTAATAATTAATAACAATAGTGTATTTTACTTTAATAAAATAAGTAGTATGTTATAGTTAATAGTTATATGAAAGCATGCTCAGACATGAAATGCAATGAAAGTATTTATGTTTTTACATATAATAAATATTCCCACACTACTATTCATTTTAAAATATGTGGGATTCATACTAATGCTTTATATAATAGTATATAGAATTATATATTCATATATATATAAAAGTATGTATTTCCTAACAATTTTAAGTTGAGTAATACCTAAGGCGACTCAATGTTTCATAAAAACATAATATGCCCAAAGCATTTTTCTTGCCAAAGATGGACACTCTGCAGGCTGGGGTAGATACACTGACTAGTGAGGTGAGATTGTTCTCGACACGACTGTCCGCTGCAGAGCAGAGAATCTCAGGAGTTGAAGACAGGCAACAAGAATCAGAAATATCTTTAAAACACCTTTTGAAGCAGAATCAGCACTTACAAGACAGAGTGGAGGACTTAGAAAACCGTAGCAGACGAAACAACCTACATATCGTGGGAGTTCCTGAATCCATCAAAGATAAAGATTTGCTAGAATTCGCTGCCTCCATCCTTCCTAAACTTCTTGGAATGCCTCAAGACTGCCTACCGCTGGACATTGACAGATCACACCGCATAGGCCCATATAGATACCTGGACAACTCCAGGGGAAAACCACGTCAAGTAATCTTCAAGTGCCTGAACTTCCAGGACAAACTGGCTATCCTAAGAGCCTACAGATCAGCAAACGAAGTCAAATATGAGGATCGCCGTCTCTTGTTATTTCAGGACTTTTCGGTGGAGGTAACTATGAGACGTAAAGACTTTGCATCAATTTGTTCCAGCCTCCATGAGCAGGGCAGACGGTTTGCCCTCATGTTTCCTGCTAAAATGAAAATCCAGACCAGGCCTACCTGGCTACAGAGAGGAGACAGGACAATGGCTGATGGGCCACTACTAAGTGTCAATGTTTCATTTATAGCATATACTGTGTTTTAAAATGTATGCTGATTTTCATTCACAGGGGTTAGCACTTTGGTTGCTTATGTTCCTCACGGAATTATTCTGCTTGAGCCAGGGGTTGGTGCACTGTGGTCGCCGGAGTGTTCTTAGGTCATAGAATTTGGCCCTCTTCAAGCTTGCAGATTTCGCACTCACCATGGGCACTGCAGTGCTCTTTCTCCTGTCTTACTGTTTGGCCTATATTACACAGCCCTGAAGTTCTCTATGTTATTTTGTTTCTTTATTGTTCTTGATAATTTATACATGCATAATATTTCTGGGTTTATTGCACTGACCTTTTGGATCCCAGTTTGTCCTATTGTATTTCCTGACTATCCTGGTGTTAGTGAGTCCAGGGCCTATCGTTGTCTGCCCCAATCCATACCTAGCTATCAGGTTTTTAACCTGCTATCCCCTTTTTCATGCAGGGCACTCATGGTATTTCTGAACCTACTACTTAGAATAGGTGTCCCTCCTATGTGTCAGCCCCTATTTCCCCTTGGTCATTGCTTTATCTGCAAGTTCAGGGGTTCATATTTCTTTAGAACCTTAGCCTATTGGAAGCCTGCCCTCCCAAATATGTCTCCTAACTATCCTGGCGTTTGTGGGTCTATAACCTATCAGTATCTATCCCATCTTATAACTAGCCATCACATATCTGGCCTGTCACCCCTTTTCCCTATTTAAATACTCAAGGTAGATTTGGGTCCACTCCTTGGCATAAATGTCCCTCTACCAAGTCAGTCCACTCTATCCCAGGGTCTTCCCCTTCTATATATATGTTAAAAGGCCCATGTTACTATGTGCATTATTTTCCTAGACAGGGGTTCATTCCTACCTCATTTTGTTATAGCCATCTTGCCTTATTGAGATGGCTCTGTGTTACGTATGTTCTTGCTCTTTGAAAACTATTGTTTTATTCAGTGCATATTTTATTCTGTTTTCTTTTTAGCAGTTGCCATTTGTGTGCTCGGACACCTCCAGTCTCCCCCACCCCTTCTCTGAGCCAAGTATACTTGACGGTTCTCCTGCTTTCTCATCTAACAGTGAGTCACAATGCGTTTCTTACACCTCACACATCACTTATTGTGACAGAGTTAGTCCCCTTTTTCAGAATCATGCTCCATATCCCCATAGGCTATTATTATGGCTCTCCCTATTCAGATAACTTTTTGGAATGTAGGCGGCATTATGTCCCCTGCAAAAAGAAGCATTATGTTACAGTATTTAAACTCCCTACATACTGACTTAGCCCTACTCCAGGAGACTAAATTGTCGACAGAGGAACATGAGAAATTGAAAATCCATTGGGTGGGTCAGATATTATATTCCCCGACTGAGGGTAGGAAGAGGGGGGTTGCCATCCTGGTACGAAAGGGCTTCACAGCATCCTTTTCTTAAATCAAGATAGATCAGGGTAGAAATATTGTTGCTCTCCTCCATGTAAACACTTTCACTTACACCATATGTAATGTCTATGGCCCTAATGAGTACAACCCTATATTCTGGACACATTTATTAGCAAAATTGGCCACATATAATGCCCCCATAATTATGGAGGGGGACTTTAACCTGGCCCAGGCTCTCCCTTTGGATAAATTTAAAGACCCTGCCATTTCAACAACCACAGGGAGGCATATGGCTAGACACAAACAAGAGGTGACTCTGATTAGCTCCTTTAAGGACACTTTGAATTTGTTGAATATATGGAGGGCGAGAAACCCAGATGGGAGGGATTTTACATGTTTATCAAAAACACATCACACCATGTCGTAAATTGACTATTTCCTAACTTCCACAATGATAACACCACAGGTTCAGTCCACAAATATAGGACAGGTTACAATCTCAGACCATGCCCCAATCACTCTGGTGCTACAACCACTGCCCACCAAACCCCTAGAAAAAAACTGGAGATCTCCCTCTTATCTTTATAGTAACATAAATTTTCACCAACACAAGTCCTCTTGGATGCATTACACATCAGACAATGCCTCTCACTCAAATACTCCTGACTTGTACTGGCATGCCTCAAAGGCAGTGATGAGGGGCTACATAACTTCTTTCACGGCACATTATAATAAACACATTAAGGGGGTGGACAATGACCTTCTTTCCAAACTTACAGCAGCTTACAATAACTACCACACCCTCTTCCAAACAAACCTATTATGACCTTAAACAATCCAGGGACACATTCTTGGCTCAACAAGATAACAAACTTAATATGCATAGACAGGGCCGTTACTACAGACACGGCAATAAAGCAGGTAAATTGCTAGCCAGACTCGTTAAATCTTATAGTCCTAACTCCCAATCCCATCTAACTTCAGCTGAATTTGTGAAATATTACACATCTTTATATGATAGGCAAACAATCAACCTTGAGGCAAAACACTGTTTCTGGGGCACAGTACAACTTCCCCTCCTTACTGATGAGCAAAAATCACTCCTTAATTCTCCTATACAGACACAGGAAGTAAGCAAGGCTATACGAAATAGCAAATTAGGGAAAGCTGCAGTTCCTGATGGTCTGCCGGTAGAATATTTTAAGTTACTAGGTGAGGAGGTTGCCCCAATTCTCTCTTCTTTATACTCTGTTTATTTAGCGGGCACTGAGCAGATGGATGCCAGATTCACAAGGCTAATATCTGTCTTCTGCTAAAACCCGACAGGGATCCCACTCAAACGTCATCATATAACCCTATTTCATTACTAAACGGGGATTATAAACTGTTAACAAAATTCCTGGCGGATAGATTGGCAATCGTCCTGTCTTCCATAGTTCACGCAGACCAAACTGGTTTTGTGAAGGGTAGATCTTCAGTAGTAAACATTAGAAAAACCCTTTCGATTATGGCACATTATTGGTACAATGCACATTCACAAACCACCGCTCCTTTACCTGATGCTTGTCTTTTGGTGCTTGATGCCAAAAAGGCATTCGATATGATTGAATGGGACCATTTACATACTTTGTTGGCACAATTTGGAATCACAGGTGACTTCTCAGATTTTCTTCAGAGATTATACTCCGCCCCTAGAGCATCTTTTATAGTCAATGGAGGGCTTTCCCCTTCTTTTGTGCTGCAGAGGGGTACTAGACAGGGTTGCCCTCTCTCTCCCCTGCTTTTCAACTTGGCCATAGATTTGGCCATATATTTGGCAACACTGCGTAGGACTTGATCTTTTTGGCCTCAAACAGCATCTGTCGTTATACGCGGATGACTTGTTGTTATTTGTAAGTGACCCATGTGTTAATTTACTCCCGCTTTTGGAAATCATCAACAAGTTTGGCACGTTCTCGGGTTATAAGATCAACATTGACAAATCTGAGGTCACCTGGTTGCAGAACTCCCATAATACTACACTGACAGACACTGGTCTTAGGATCACTGAAGGTTTTTTTTTTTAAATATCTAGGAATACAAATTCATGTAAATCCCCACAAGTTATACCCCCTTAACCTCAAGGGAACCATTACAAATATTAAACAGATGCTGCTGAGTTGGATGAGGCTCCCCTTCTCCCTTTCGGGCAGGGTCCACCTATTTAAGATGGTCGCCCAACATTTTCTACCCTTTACAGATGTTACCCCTTCTCCTCACCCAACAAGATACCAGCTCCCTTCAGGCTTCCATTGGGCACTTCATATGGCAGGGGAAAAACATAGGATAGGCAAAATTCACTTGTCAATGCCATTGTGTGGGGGTGGGCTTCACCTACCAAACATTATTTGGTATAATTGGGCTGCATTGTCTAGATTCACACTGGATTGGATGGTGGGAAAAGACCACTACACTATCCCTGATTTATAGTCTAGCCTCATCAAACCAATATATTTGGCTTTTTTACCCCATGCAGACCTCAAATCACTAACCCCATATATATAAAACCACATTCTGTTCCGAGATCCTTTGAGGGCATGGGACAAGACTTTGGGGGAGTACAACGTTCTTCCAGCAAATACTTACCAATTCAGGGCAATTTACACTTCCTACCCGGTTACACACCAAAAATATTTAAAACATGGCAACAAAAACAACTCACTAAACTTAACCAACTCCTTCACCCATTAACCTCTGAAATTGTGCCTTTTCAGGAATTGCGGGACCTTTATGGGCTTCCACCCACGCATGGGTTTGCGTACTTCCAGTGCAGACACTATATATCTAAGTTGTTATCAGGAGGATTGTTAACCAAAGACCCATCTAATCTTGATAAACTTTGCACTTTGGCAAAACAAGGTCCATATAGACTGTTTTATACATATGATCTTATTCTTCATCATTTTGAGGACTCCGCTTTGCGGGGGATTCTGTCGAAGTGGTCACACTTCAGAGATTTAGAGGTAGACTTGGCCCTTATTACTGCAAGCTTTAGGAAGGCCCACTCCTGTACAATTTCTGCGAACCTGAGAGAATCACACATGAAATTCTTGCACCAATCTTACATTACACCTGGCCTACGTGCTAAGTGGGTTCCTGGGGCTGAAAATATTTGTAATAAGTGTAGATATAACTCTCCAGATTGGATTTATTTGCTATGGGAACAGGGGTGGACTGAGATCAATCGGGGCCCAGGGCAAAAATTAGGGAAGGGCCCTCACTGTCTAACACTGACCCAAATGTATTCCAATGTATGAAAATGAACATGGTAGCCTCCCTGCCATGCCCCTACTAGGGCCTGTAACCTCCAGGGCCAGGCCCCCCAATGTCAAGGGCCAGAGACAGAGCCCCCAACCTCAAGGGGCAGAACTGCATGCTCCATGGCCCTCACAGTGACAGACCCCCGACAGGACCCCCCACACTCTAGGGTCCCCCGAGCAACAAACCTCACATCCTTACACAAGGCCCTCACTCTGGGGCCAGGGGCCCCACTAAACCAACACTTAACTGCTTAGTTACTGATAATGCAGCTGTCAGCCCTAGCTTAAGCATCACACCAGGAGCCATGGATATGCCATTTGTTGGCCCCTCAACATGCTGGGCCTTTGGTCCAGGTCCTATTTGCCCGGCTGGTCAGTCCGCCCCTGTATGGGAATGTCCTAAGGTGCAAAGGTTTTGGCACAAAATCGCATACTGGCTAACTAAACTAACCAAGCAATGGGTGCTCCTCACCGCACACTATGTGATATTTTTAATACCAAAAGATAGGATACTCACATCTGATATCTTTATAACCACAGTCCTTATGCTAGCTAAACAAATCATTTTAAAGGATTGGGTGTGTGACAGATCTCTTCCCTTTCAACAATTACTCAGGAAAACACACACTCAGATGTTAATTGAACAGGCAGATACAAAGGGTGATCCTGAAAAAAGAATAAAAAGATTTCTCCACAAATGGGAGGACTACTTGCTGTGCCTTCCAGGTGTGGTCAGGGGTAGAGTCATCTATCCATTTAGGAACAGCCTGTATGTCTTAGGTGAGAATCTTAAAGGCAATTGGTGCCTTTTGTTTGGCCAGGTCCATTAGCGCCCCACCATAAACGCAATTTAGGAACCACTTGACATTTCCAGGGATCCCTTCCTTGAGTGCCGGCTTGCGGGGGGGGGGGGGCGGGGGGGGGGGGGGCGGAGGTGCTCTGGGTAAGTAATGCTACTACTGTTTTAGTTATTGTATTTTCCTTTTATTTTTGTTCTTCTTTTATTTGTTTAAAAAAATAAAATAAAAATCTGGACAAAAATTAGTTCCGATGCATGCATGTAAACCTCCCTAAGCAGCTATTTTTATTTTGCACTACATTCTATGTCCAACCTGGTTTTGTGTATATGACAGAAAATCTGTATTACTGCAACTGCATTTTTCGGATCTTTTATAAATAAAGTTTAAAAAAAAACATAACATGCCATTTGCAATACCGATTTGCAGGGGCGAAACTACAGGGGGTGCAGAGGTTGCTGTCTGCCACTGCCTGCACTGATATCATATGAGTGTGACATGATGCTTTACTAGTGTTTCTGACTACAGGGGTTAGTGTTTCGATTTTACCCATTGGTGTTTATGTGTGTGTGTATGTGTGTGTGCATGTGTGTGTGTGTGTGTATGTATGCATGTGTGTGTATGTGTGTGTGCATGTGTGTGTGTGTGTGTGTGTGTATGTGACTGTGTGTGTATGTGTGTATGTGACTGTGTGTGTATGTATGCATGTGTGTGTGTGTATGTTTGTGGAACCAGCCAATTACAGACTTTGTTACTACAGCATGGGGGGCAGGGGGTAAACAGTGTCACTATACAGTACCATTATATACAGTTAGGGTTGCCACCTCAGCCATGTTTTCCTGGGCACTTATGAGTTACACATGCTGCAGGGTATGCAGGGAGGAACATTTATTGTGTTTCTGGACAGCACTATTCATATTCCTCCCTGCACACCCTGCAGCATGTGTAACTTATAAGTGTTCTGTATTTTAAGGGACGGGTGGGAACCCTAATTTACAGTACGGGGGGGGGGGCTGGACCATGTTACTGAGTCTGACTACTGTGGTCACTTTATAAAGTACTGGGAAAGGTAGGGTCAGGCCAGCAATCTCACCGGCAGATTACAGACTGTGTCACTAACTCACTGTATACAGTACTGGTGGGTTAAACAGTGTCACTATATATAGTAATAGGGGGTCAGACCATCTCACAGACTGTGGGTACAGGGTACCTCTTTTTGCAAACGTAATCTGATTCACATTTTTTTTCTGTGTTAAATGTAACAAAAAAAAAGATATGCATCCAATTCACATTTTTTGGGGGGTAGGGTAGGGGGGGCCCTTCTTAGATTCTTGCACCTGGGCCCTGTGGTTTCTAGTTACGCCTCTGCCGATTTAGTTATGTAATTCTCATTTTTTCTGTTTATTTTGTAGTCTTGAAAAAACAATAAAACATATAATTAAAAAAAACAACAAAAAAACATGGTATGCCAAGCAAAACAGTAATACAGTTTGTAAGTGCCTGGCTGCTTAAAACAAAGTTCAGTTCATATACCTAGAAAAAGCCTAGCCACTCATCATGATGTTAAGGAAAATTGATATAGTCTGGTGTTTCAACAATATGAGCAAATGTATGCAACCCTGCAAAAAAAAAAAAAAAAAAAAGGCATTTATGCAAACCTTTCAAACCCAATACTCTGCACATCTTGTTTTTAATTAAATATCCCAACTTGACTGCGTAAATATTATTAAGATATCTTTAGTAAAACATTGACTTTCAGTGGGGTGACACTCAAACAATCTGGTAGATCCTTTCACACATCATATTTTCCATTACATTACTCTAATAATGAATTTATTCTTCCAATTGTATATGTATTAATAATGAATCATTTTCTCACTTGCCTATTCATTTTGATGGTCTCTTGTATTTATGACATGCTTTCATGCCTGCAGGAGCTGTTTTATTGGGAATTGGAAGACTGTTATATTAATTTTATGTAAAACAGTAAATAAACCATACTGCTTTGCATATATTACAGAATAAATATGGTATATCGATTTGAAAGAATGTTCTTTCCAACAGGGAGAATAAAGCACATACCCAAAACTATTACAATTCATTTTCAAACATAACAATTTAACGTTCTAAAAATGATGGGAACATCTAAGGGAACATGTATAGTCCCCAAATATGCCAACCCTTTTTATATCTAATATGGTAGAGGAATTTCTACCTAAATGACATCTTCCTTATCTTTACTGAAGAGGACATTTTACAAAGTTTTACAAGGGCTATAACCATTCCCCCCCCACAATCAATCTCATCCTAGAATCCCCATTAGTATCAGTAAAGGAGGCACAATCAATATTTATAGATATATTCATGAAACCAGAAAATAACAGCTACCTTCATATCTCTAGTGTGTACCCTAACTACATACAAAACAGTTTTTTCCCCTTAAAGGGATAGTATACCCCAACATTTTATTTTATGATTTAGATAGAACATACAATTTTAAACTACTTTCCAATTTAAATATATTATCAAATTTTCTTCATTTTCTTGTTATCCATTGAAGGGGCAGCATTGCACTGCTGACAGGAAGCTGAAAATATCCATTTAGCCAATCACAAGAGACAAATGTTTGCAGGCACCAATTAGCAGCAGCTTCCACTAGTGTATAATATGTGCGTATTCATTTTTTTAACATGGGATGCTAAGAGAACGAAGCACATTTGAAAATAGAAGTAAATTTAAAAGTGTCTTAAAATGATGTGCTCTATCTGAATCATGCAAGTTTAATTTTGACTTTCCTATCCCTTTAAGCTGTCCATTACCACTGCATTTGCTCCATTTGTGATTCCGTTATTCGTCAAAAACTTTTCAAACGATAGATGAAAAGAAAAGTTTAGGTCGCTATAAAAAAATCTCTTATCTGTTAACCTTAACTCTTTTTATTTATTTATTTATTTATTTATTCTTCTTCAAGAAAGGTTTCATTTTTATTTTTTTTATTTTTAACTTTAGTTGGAATACCTACTACATTGCTTCCTAAAGTTCTTTATTCTCTGTATAATATCTTTAAAATATAAAAACAACAATAAAAGTAAATTTAAAAATATAAAATATACCTAACAGGCAGTCTCTTGGTAAGTAATATGTTCAGAAAATAGCCATATGGATCTTTATAGCTAGATAAAAAGTACTTTCAGCAGTGAAAGCTTGAAACATTTTGAAAGTAATTTCAGAAGATAAATGAACACATTGATATTGATATTGTTATTTTTATGGTCCTCTGAGCGGCTAGTTATGGCTGAATCTCTACTACCATTAAACATTTTTCTTTTAAAATGAAAATGAACTATATTCTGTGTTACTGAGTATAACATCAGAGTTTTGAAATACTTTACAGTTAAGAGCCACTTAGTCTTCTAACCATATCACAACAATTTCCTAAGAATAGCTTTATTTCATTTCTTTACTTAGAAAATGTTTCATATAATGCATAGCTCCTATTTGCAGCCACACTCCATACAAATCATTGCATGCAATCTAACACATGGTTACATTAAAAATAAAAGACCAGGATCACAAAAGAACAATAATGTTCATTATGTTATCTTATGTTACATACATATATATTACTGGAACATTATTTTAATGTGCAGTTTAATACAAGTAAAGTCTATGGCCCCTATTTAAGAAAGGTCTTGCGGACCTGATCCGACACTGCGGATCAGGTCCGCAAGACCTCGCTGAATGCGGAGAGCAATACGCTCTCTGTATTCAGCATTGCACCAGCAGTGCCCCCTGCAGACTAGCGGCCAATCAGCCGCCAGCAGGGGGTGTCAATCAACCCGATCGTACTCGATCAGGTTGATTTCTGGCGATTCCTGTCTGCCTGCTCAGAGCAGCTCCATAACTTGTGTTTCTGACGAGTCTGACTTGCCAGAAACATGGGCTCACAAGCTCCCTACAGAGCTTGTTAAATGGGTCCCTATGGACTTTGTAATGTGTATTTTCATTAGGGTAATTTTAATTAAATGTGAAATATACTATCCCTAAACTTAGAAAACTGATATAAATCAAGTGATATTTTTTCTCCTGAGAGAGCTTCAAAAAGACTAAAATTATCCATTTTTTTAAAAAAAGTGTTCCAGGGGATACACCAATCTATGTCCCAGCTAAATTTCATATAAAACTTTTCTGCAGTACACATGGTAGTTTTGCCAGTGTCTAAAAGTATTAACTTATTAAAGGGACACTGTACCCAAATTTTTTCTTTCGTGATTCAGATAGAGCATAACATTTTAAGCAACTTTCTATTCTTTACTCCAATTATCAAATTTTCTTCATTTTCTTGCTATCTTTATTTGAAATGCAATAATGTAAGTTTAGATGCCGGCCCATTTTTGGGAACAACCTGGGTTGTCCTTGCTGATTGGTGGATAAATTCATCCACCGATAAAAAAGTGCTGTCCAGAGGTCTGATGCAAAAAAAAGCTTAGATGCCTTCTTTTTCAAATAAAGATAGCAAGAGAACGAAGAAAAATTGATAATAGAAGTAAAATAGAAAATTGCTTAAAATGGCATGCTCTATCTGAATCACAAAAGAAAACATTTGGGTTCAGTATCCCTTTAACTTAATCTTTTCAGGGTTTGGAGTGATTGTCAATCAAAAAAGGGCATTTGGATGGGCATTGCCCTTAAAAGGGCATTTAGCTCTATCGCTGCCCAAAGCCCTAACCTAAAAATAAAACCCACCCAATACACCCTTAAAAAAATCCTAACACTAACCCCCGAAGATTCACTTACTGGGAGAAGTCTACTCTTCATCCAAGTGGCAAGATGTCCTCAGCGAAGCCGGCAGAAGTGGTCCTCCAGACGGGCAGATGTGGTGCTCCAGACGGGCAGAAGTCTTCATCCAAGCGGCAAGAAGTCATCCTCCAGATGGGCAAAAGTCTTCATCCAGACGGCATCTTCTATCTTCATCCATCCGGCGTGGAGCAGCTCCATCTTCAAGACACCGGCGCGGAGCATCCTCTTCAATCAACGGCTTCTTCGGAATGAATGTTTCTTTAAGTGACGTCATCCGAGATGGCATCCCTTAGATTCAGATTGGCTGATAGAATTCTATCAGCCAATCGGAATTAAGGTAGAAAAAATCCTATTGGCTGATGTTAGGTTTAGGGGTTAATAGTTTATTTTAGTGTGTCATGATGTGGGGGCCAGCGGTTTAGGAGTTAATAGTTTAATTTAGTGTTTCGCGATGTGGGGGGTCATGGTTTAGGGGTTAATAGATTTATCTTAGTATTAGCGATGTGGGGGGTCGGGGGTTTAGGGGTTAATACTTTAATTTAGTGTTGGCGATGTGGGTGGGCGGCGAATTAGGGGTTAATAGGTTTTATATAGTATTTGCGATGCGGGGGTGGCGGTTTAGGGGTTAATAGGTAGTTTATGGTTGTTAGTGTACTTTGTAACATTTTTGTTATGAGTTTTGTGAAACATTTTTGTTTTGCAAAATACATAACTACTGTTTTTTTTTATCGGGGAATGGATTGTGGCGGTAATAGCCTGACCGAACAACTTGCAATATGGGAGTCCTGAAAATTCCACACTCAAAAGCCATTTGGAGAGTTGCGGTATAGGCTAAAATGCTTGCGGTATAGCTGTATCGCGCAACTTGTAATACGGTGACCTGCAATTCCACGCGCAAAGGCCAATTTTTTTGCGCAAAACTTGTAATTTAGGTGATTGTTTCTACATAAAGTCTACTTTATGTAGTTTCACTTACTCATTTTCTAAAGTAAAGAATTCATACATTGTGGAAGCTGAATTTATACTAAATTTGTAATTTAAAGGGAAATAGTGACTCTCGTGTTAGCATTTACAATGTATGTATAAAAATAATTTAAAAAAACAAAACACTTTTTTTTGCATTTCATATGGGGGCATTTTGCCATTTTTAGAAACTTAGAGGGACAGTCTAGTCAAAATTAAACTTTCTTGATTAAGATATGGCATGCAACAACTTTCCAATATACCATCAGGTTTGCTTTGTACTGTTGGTATTCTTTGTTGAGGGCTTTTTGACAGTTTTTCACAGCTGGACAGTGCTAGTTCATGTGTGCTCAATCCCGTTGAGTTATCTATGAGTCAGCACTGATTGGCTAACATGTAAGTCTGTCAAAAGAACAGAGATAAGGGTCAGTCTATAGAGGCTTAGATACAAGGTAATCACAAAAGTAAAAAGTATAGTAATATAAACATGTTGGTTATGCAAAATTGGGGAATGGGATTATCTATCTTCTTAAACAATACAAATTCTTGAGTAGTATCCCTTTAAGCAAACAAAAAATATTTTGATAAAAGTGCTTATTTTGCTGAAGAGAGGTATGGTTTATATTGGTTGCTCACATAAAATGCACTGAAATTCAAACTGAATTGCATTTTTTTTTATTTCATATTGCCCCAAAAGTCATCCTCATGAGCTGGAAACTACAAGTCCCCCTCCCCCCACACACACATTTACAATTTTTTTTCATACAGGGAAATCATTGGGGATAAACCATTTTACATAAAAGTTATCATTACAGTAATATGATCATTTATCACCAGTTGCTAGATTTTGATTATGGGATATTTCTCCAAATGAGAACACACGTTTTGTGTCTTAGCAACTGATTTAATGCACTAAGATGTTCCATATTATTTTGATTGTTTTGCTTTCCTTGTTTAACTGTATTGATCTAGTGTTCTGACTCCTGAGGTGTGAGTAAGGTTGAATATTTCATTCCTTCTACATCTGTCTGTATAAGAAGAAGAATTGAAGGAGGTCCCTGATGAGTTTCTAATTATAATTATATTTGTCAGATAGAAAGGCAAGCTAGGATTTAATGCTGCAGTGAAAACTTCTGATAAGAAGTAAATATTCGTACTGGACAGAAAAATAGAAGCATTACAAATGAAAGAATCTGTTTATATTTTCATCTTTTCATAAAACTTAAATTTCAGTTAGAAACTTTCAAGATGGACCTTAAAGGGACACTGTACCCAAATTTTTTCTTTTGTGATTTAGATAGAGCATGCCATTTTAAGCAACTTTCTAAGTTACTCCTACTATCAAATTGTCTTCATTCTCTTGGTATCTTCATTTGAAAAGCAAGAATGTAAGTTTAGATGCCGGCCCATTTTTGGTGAACAACCTGGGTTGTCCTTGCTGATTGTACAGCACCAATAAACATGCGCTCTCCAGGGTTCTGAAATAACAATTGTCTGGCTCCTTAGCTTAGATGCCTTCTTTTTAAAATTAAGATAGCAAGAGAACGAAGAAAAATTGATAATAGGAGTAAATTAGAAAGTTGCTTAAAATTGCATGCTCTATATGAATCAAGAAAGAAAAAATTTGGGTTCAGTGTCCCTTTAAGTTCCTGTGTAATCAACTTTAGATTGAAGCTAACATAATAAAAGGAACAGTGGATGGAAAGAATATATAGCATGAGCAAAATGATACAGCTAAAGGGACAAATAAGTAAATGTCCCAGTCTACGTGGCTATTGAACCCAGGACTGCAGGCTTGAATTGTTGGATGTTACTGCTGGCATTAGTGTTGGTTCTATTTTTCTAACCTGTTCTATTTTATTTGTTTTAACCTTTGGCTCCACCTCTCTGCCAGCTGTGGTAGATCTGAAAAAAGCTACTGCTAAAAAATACTCAGCACTTCCTGTACTCCCTGCTTGTTTGTTGGACTTGCTCCTAGGGAATGCTTTGCTGTGTATTGCTATTTTTTTCCTTTGACCATTTTTGTCTGAACCTGACTCCTCTTTTTGCATGATGATTCTGTACCTCGTTGCCAGACTGTGTATCGCATTCCTGCCTATCTCGACTACACTCTTGGCTTATTCGTTTGTGCCTCATTGCCTTCCTGTTGCTAACCTTGCCTGTTCTACTACGTCTTTGCTTTGCTCTAACACACAATCTCCACTACAAACTATAAAAAAGCTTAGAAAACCCTCCAACTGAAGCGACTAGCGGCCAGTAATTTGCGTAGGGTGTACCTTGCTGCAGTACCTCATATGCTGCTGCATATCTCTGGAACATTTTAGTTTCTAAAACAGAACACTATTACCCACAAAATCCAAATGAAATTCTTTGAAAAATATCACTTTCAATTATCTAAAATGTCAATCCTACCTCATAGGCCCAGAAACAGGAAAACAGGCTGCTTCTCTGAAGACATGCTTAGCTCTTGATATATCCTCAATCTATAAATATAAAAACAAAAACTAAAGTGCTTTATACAAAGGTATATCAAAACCAGTAAAAAAAAATACTAAATGTACTCACAAAGCAACTTTGAGGTGCAAAATCTGGTAGTCTGGAAAAATTTTCAGCAATTTAGCTGGCTAATCCAACAATATACAGGGAGTGCAGAATTATTAGGCAAGTTGTATTTTTGAGGATTAATTTTATTATTGAACAACAACCATGTTCTCAATGAACCCAAAAAAACTCATTAATATCAAAGCTGAATATTTTTGGAAGTAGTTTTTAGTTTGTTTTTAGTTTTAGCTATTTTAGGGGGATATCTGTGTGTGCAGGTGACTATTACTGTGCATAATTATTAGGCAACTTAACAAAAAACAAATATATACCCATTTCAATTATTTATTTTTACCAGTGAAACCAATATAACATCTCAACATTCACAAATATACATTTCTGACATTCAAAAACAAAACAAAAACAAATCAGTGACCAATATAGCCACCTTTCTTTGCAAGGACACTCAAAAGCCTGCCATCCATGGATTCTGTCAGTGTTTTGATCTGTTC
Organism: Bombina bombina; assembly: GCF_027579735.1. Lineage (NCBI taxonomy): Eukaryota > Metazoa > Chordata > Amphibia > Anura > Bombinatoridae > Bombina > Bombina bombina. Next base: position 1,080,456,278 of record NC_069499.1, on the reverse strand, counting down.
ACCATCAACATTGCGTGCAGCAGCAACCACAGCCTCCCAGACACTGTTCAGAGAGGTGTACTGTTTTCCCTCCTTGTAAATCTCACATTTGATGATGGACCACAGGTTCTCAATGGGGTTCAGATCAGGTGAACAAGGAGGCCATGTCATTAGATTTTCTTCTTTTATACCCTTTCTTGCCAGCCACGCTGTGGAGTACTTGGACGCGTGTGATGGAGCATTGTCCTGCATGAAAATCATGTTTTTCTTGAAGGATGCAGACTTCTTCCTGTACCACTGCTTGAAGAAGATGTCTTCCAGAAACTGGCAGTAGGACTGGGAGTTGAGCTTGACTCCATCCTCAACCCGAAAAGGCCCCACAAGCTCATCTTTGATGATACCAGCCCAAACCAGTACTCCACCTCCACCTTGCTGGCGTCTGAGTCGGACTGGAGCTCTCTGCCCTTTACCAATCCAGCCACGGGCCCATCCATCTGGCCCATCAACACTCACTCTCATTTCATCAGTCCATAAAACCTTAGAAAAATCAGTCTTGAGATATTTCTTGGCCCAGTCTTGACGTTTCAGCTTGTGTGTCTTGTTCAGTGGTGGTCGTCTTTCAGCCTTTCATACCTTGGCCATGTCTCTGAGTATTGCACACCTTGTGCTTTTGGGCACTCCAGTGATGTTGCAGCTCTGAAATATGGCCAAACTGGTGGCAAGTGGCATCTTGGCAGCTGCACGCTTGACTTTTCTCAGTTCATGGGCAGTTATTTTGCGCCTTGGCTTTTCCACGCGCTTCTTGCGACCCTGTTGACTATTTTGAATGAAACGCTTGATTGTTCAATGATCACGCTTCAGAAGCTTTGCAATTTTAAGAGTGCTGCATCCCTCTGCAAGATATCTCACTATTTTTGACTTTTCTGAGCCTGTCAAGTCCTTCTTTTGACCCATTTTGCCAAAGGAAAGGAATTTGCTTAATAATTATGCACACCTGATATAGGATGTTGATGTCATTAGACCACGCCCCTTCTCATTACAGAGATGCACATCACCTAATATGCTTAATTGGTAGTAGGTTTTCGAGCCTATACAGCTTGGAGTAAGACAACATGCATAAAGAGGATGATGTGGTCAAAATACTCATTTGCCTAATAATTCTGCACTCCCTGTATGAAGGAACTTCCTGATAGATACTAATACAACACTTTACATGTGTGTACAAATTGTATATAAGAGAGACTGGTTGCTGCTATATCATACTGTAAACAATATATAAATACATTTTATAGATTATTTAGATTTTTTACAGCATGCATAATCATTTTTAATATTTTGTAGGTAATATTTAAAAAACACACTTTAAGAATTGTAATTCTTCATGAACAAAAATCTGACACCGTGTTAAATCTAAAGCGAAAAACATGAATCACGTTATGCATATTTTACATTCCAATGTACGTCACAAAGAAAAAAAAAATACTTGTATTATTAAATATATATTTATATATATATGATAATGTTAATGTAAAATAGATCTATGTTAATGTAAAATCTGACACCGTGTTAAATCTAAAGCGAAAAACATGAATCACGTTATGCATATTTTACATTCAAATGTACGTCACAGAGAAAAAAAAATACTTTTATTATTAATATATATTTAATATATATATGATAATGTTAATGTGAAATAGATCTATATCTATATATCTATTGGAATAGCTATATAGGTATATACATATAAATATAATTATATATATTAAACAATAAAAATAACATATTCCTGTAAGAGAATCACATTGGAATGTAAAATATGTACAGTATATATACAGTAAAACACATGAATACATATGTACACACATATACATATAAATAAAGTCTATGGGGATTGTTGACGATAAATCATTTCATAAACGTTTATAAAACCCTAAAGCTTTAAATTGCATTCGTTGAAAATCACAATATTAAAGGTTATAATTTTCCTCAATTTATACAATTAACACACCTTTTTCAAGCAATATAACAATTATATATATATATATACAGTCCTTTTTTTATATAATAAAAGGTGCCGGTACTCATTGAGTATTGATTGATAAATTCTGCTCAGCAACTTTGAGAAAGACAAAGGGACAACATTATTTACATTTGGCTAGATTACAAGTTTTTAATGCTGAAAAATTGCCATTCCAGCGTAATGGCCAGGAACGCATATTACGAGTCATGTCAGTATAGCTATACTGCAAGCATTTTAGCCTGTAACACAAGGTCCATTCCGCACTCAAAAAAATGACGTTTTTGTGTGGGATTTTCATAGCGCCGGTATTACAGGTTGTGTGTACAGGCTAAAAAGCTTGCATTATGATCTATACCGACACAATCCGCCATCTGAGAGCAGTAGTTATGGATTTTACAAAACAAAAATGTTTCACAAAACTCATAGCTAAAATGTTACAAAGTACACTAACACCCATAAACGACCTATTGACCCCTAAACCGCCACCATCCAGCATCACAAACACTATATTAAACTTATTAACCCCTAATCTGCCACCCACCCACATTGCAACTATTAAATAAATTTATTAACCCCTAATCTGCCACCCACCCACATTGCCAACACTATTTAAATTTAATAACCCCTAATTTGCAGCTCCCTGACATCGACGCCGCTATAATAAAGTTATTAACCCCTAAACCTCTGCCCTCCCACATCGCTACCACTATAATACAGTTATTAACCCCTAAACCTCCAGCCTCCCACATTGTCGCCACTAAATAAACCTATTAACCCCTAAACCTCTGGCCTCCCACATCGCTGCCACTTAATAAACCTATTAACCCCTAATCCCACATTGCAAAACACTAAATTAATCTATTAACCTCTAAACCTAACACCCCCCTAACTTTAAATTAAAATTAAAATATAACTATATTTAAATAAATAAAAATAAACCTAACATTAAACTATAAATGAACCTAACATAACTATTCTAATAAAATAAAAAATACTACCAATTAAAAAAATCTAAATTACAAATTTAAAAAAACATAACATTACGAAAAAAATAAAAAAATCTAAAATTACAAAAAATAATTAACACTAAATTTACACTTAGCTTTAAAAAAATTATAAATACAATTATCAAAAATAAAAACAATTACAACTAATCTTATAGCCCTATAAAAATAAAAAGCCCCCCCAATAAAAACACCCCCTAGCCTACAATAAACTACCAATAGCCCTTTAAAAGGGCCTTTTGTAGGGTGTTGCCCCTAAGTTAAACAGCTCTTTTAGCTGTAAAAAAATACAAAGTCCCCTCAACAGTAAAACCCACCACACAACCGACCCCCAAAATAAAAAACCTAACCCTACAAAAAAACCTAAGCTACCCATTGCCCCTAAAGGGGCATTTGTATGGGCATTGCCCTTAAAAGGGCATTATGCGCTTTTTCACTGGCCTTAAAAGGGCATTCAGCTCTTTTAACAAAAGCCAAAAGCCCTAAGCTAAAAAAAAAAAACACCCAAAAAATGAAACAAAACACTAACCCCAGAATATCTACTCACGGTTCCTGAAGTCCGGACATCCATCTTCATCCAGGCGGCGAGAAGTTTTCATCCAGGCGGCGACACCTTCATCCATCTCGGAGACATTTTCTATCTTCATCCCGGCGGCGCGGAGCGGAGCCATCCTGGAAGCCAATCCCATCCTGCGGTGAGCGTCCTCTTCATACGATCACCGCCGTACACCAAAGTTGAATGCAAGGTAGCCGTTTCAAAATGGCGTACCATAGTAATAACTGATTTGAACAGCCAATAGGATTTCAGTAGCTCTCATCCTATTGGCTGATTTGAATTTGAAGAATCAAATCAACCAATAGGAATGCAAGGTACGTCATTTTGAAACGGCTACCTTGCATTCAACTTCAGTGTACGGCAGTGACCGTATAAAGAGGAGGCTCCGCACAGGATGGGATCGGCTTACAGGATGGCACTGCTCTGCGCCGCCGGGATGAAGATAGAAGACGTCACCGAGATGTTTTGATAATATAGAAAGTGGATGTGCGCCAATATTCTATTTTGTACATATATATATAGTGATTAAGAGGAAAGAAAGTATTTCCTGAGGCGAATTTAAAATCTAACACCTAGATTTAGAGTTCTGCGTTAGCCTTAAAAAGCAGCGTTAAGGGGTCCTAACGCTGCTTTTAACGCCCGCTGGTATTACAAGTTTGACAGGTACAGGTATACCGCTCACTTTTCTTCCGCAACGCGAGGCTACCGCAAATCCCCTTACGTCAATTGCGTATCCTATCTTTTTAATGGGATTTGCCTAACGCCGATATTACGAGTCTTGGAAGAAGTGAGCGGTACAGCCTTTACCTCCAAGACTCCAACTGCATAAAAAAGTCAGTAGTTAAGAGTTTTATGGGCTAACGCCGGAACATAAAGCTCTTAACTAAAGTGCTACAAAGTACACTAACACCCATAAACTACCTATTAACCCCTAAACCGAGGCCCCCCCACATCGCAAACACTATAATAAAATTATTTAACCCCTAATTTGCCGACCGGACACCGCCGCCACCTACATTATAGCTATGAACCCCTAATCTGCTGTCCCTAACATCGCCGACACATACATTATATTTATTAACCACTAATCTGCCCCCCCCCCAACGTCTCCGCCACCTACCTACACTTATTAACCCCTAATCTGCCGACCGGACATCACCGCCACTATATTAAATGTATTAACCCCTAAACCGCCACAATCCCATCTCGCAAACACTATAATACATTTTATTAAACCCTTATCTGCCCCCCCCAACGTCGCCGCAACCTACATACAATTATTAACCCCTAATCTGCCTCTCCCAACGTCGCCGCTACTATAATAAAGTTATTAACCCCTAAACCTAAGTCTAACTTTAACCCTAACACCCCTGTAAATTAAATATAATTTAAAGAAATCTAAATACATTTACTATAATTAAATAAATTAATCCTATTTAAAATAAATACTTACCTATAAAATAAACCATAAGATAGCTACAACATAACTATTAGTTACATTCTAGCTATTTTAGGATTTATATTTATTTTACAGGCAACTTTGTATTTATTTTAACTAGCTACAATAGCTATTAAATAGTTAATAACTATTTAATAGCTAACTAGTTAAAATAATTACACAATTACCTGTAAAATAAATCCTAACCTAAGTTACAAATACACCTAACACTACACTATCAATAAATTAATTAATTAAATTAACTACAATGATCTAAACTAAAATACAATTAAATAAACTATATTACAAAAAAAACAAACACTAAATTACAAAAAATAAAAAAATATTACAAGAATTTTAATCTAATTACACATAATCTAAGCCCCATAATAAAATAAAAAAGCCCCCCAAAATAATAAAATTCCCTACCCTATATTAAATTACAAAAGTAATCAGCTCTTTTACCAGCCCTTAAAAGAGCATTTTGCGGGGCATTGCCCCAAAGTAATCAGCTCTTTTACCTGTAAAATAAAATACAAGATCCCCCCCAACATTACAACCCACCACCCACACACCCCTACTCTAAAACACACCCGATCCCCCCTTAAAAAAAACAAACACTACCCCCTTGAAGATCATCCTACCTTGAGCCGTGTTCACCCAGCCGGGCACCGATGGGCCACAAGAGGACATCCGGAGCAGCAGAAGTCTTCATCTGATCGGAGCAGAAGAGGTCCTCCATCCAGCAGAAGTTTTCATCCAAGCGGCATCTTCTATCTTCATCCATCCGGCGCGGAGCGGGTCCATCTTCAAGACATCCGACGAGGAGCATCCTCTTCTTCCCGACGAATAACGAAGAATGAAGGTTCCTTTAAATGACGTCATCCAAGAAGGCGTCCCTCGAATTCCTATTGGCTGATAGGATTCTATCAGCCAATCGGAATTAAGGTAGGAAAAATCCGATTGGCTGATGTAATTGAAGATGGACCCGCTCCGCGCCGGATGGATGAAGATAGAAGATGCCGCTTGGATGAAAACTTCTGCTGGATGGAGGACCTCTTCTGCCCCGATCGGATGAAGACTTCTGCTGCTCCGGATGTCCTCTTGTAGCCCATTGGTGCCCGGGTGGGTGAACACGGCTCAAGGTAGGGTGATCTTCAAGGGGGTAGTGTTAGGTTTTTTTAAGAGGGGATCGGGTGGGTTTTAGAGTAGAGGTGTGTGGGTGGTGGGTTGTAATGTTGGGGGGGTCTTGTATTTTATTTTACAGGTAAAAGAGCTGATTACTTTGGGGCAATGCCCCGCAAAAAGCCCTTTTAAGGGCTGGTAAAAGAGCTGATTACTTTTGTAATTTAGTATAGGGTAGGGAATTTTATTATTTTGGGGGGCTTTTTATTTTATTATTTTTTGTAATTTAGTGTGTTTTTTTTGTAATATAGTTTAGTTTATTTAATTGTATTTTAGTTTAGATCATTGTAGTTAATTATTTAATTAATTTATTGATAATGTAGTGTTAGGTGTATTTGTAACTTAGTTTAGGATTTATTTTACAGGTAATTTTGTAATTATTTTAACTAGGTAGCTATTAAATAGTTATTAACTATTTAATAGCTATTGTACCTAGTTAAAATAAATACAAAGTTGCCTGTAAAATAAATATAAATCCTAAAATAGCTACAATGTAACTAATAGTTATATTGTAGCTATCTTATGGTTTATTTTATAGGTAAGTATTTATTTTTAAATAGGAATAATTTATTTAATTATAGTAAATATATTTAGATTTCTTTAAATTATATTTAACTTAGGGGGGTGTTAAGGTTAGGGTTAGACTTAGGTTTAGGGGTTAATAACTTTATTATAGTAGCAGCGACGTTGGGGGGGGGCAGATTAGGGGTTAATAAAAAAATGTATAGTGTTTGCGAGGCGGGATTGCAGCGGTTTAGGGGTTAATAAATTTATTATTGTGTTGCAGCGATGTCCGGTCGGCAGATTAGGGGTTAAAAAGTGTAGGTAGGTGGCGGCAACGTTGGGGGCGGAAGATTAGGGGTTAATAAACATAATATAGGTGTCGGCGATGTTGGGGGCAGCAGATTAGGGGTTCATAGGGATAATGTAGGTGGCAGCGGTGTCTGGAGCGGCAGATTAGGGGTTAATAGTATAATGCATGTGTCAGAGATAGCGGGGCGGCAGATTAGGGGTTAATAAGTATAATATTAGGGGTGTTTAGACTAGGGGTTCATGTTAGGGTGTTAGGTGTAGACTTAGAAAGTGTTTCCCCATAGGAAACAATGGGGCTGCGTTAGGAGCTGAATGCTGCTTTTTTGCAGGTGTCAGGTTTTTTTTTCAGCCAGCTCAGCCCCATTGTATACTATGAGGAAATCGTGCACGAGCACGTTTTTGCAGCATACCGCTTCCGTAAGCAACGCTGGTACTAAGGGTTGAAGTGGAGCTAAATTTGGCTCAAAGCTCACTTTTTTGAGGCTAACACAGCCATTCAGAAAACTCGTAATACCAGCGTTGGCTTAAGGGTGCGCTGGAAAAAAAAAAGGAGCGTTAGCCCCGCAAGTTTTTACAGACAAAACTCTAAATCTAGGCGTAAGTATTTTATTATAATTCACTTAGGATAAAAGAAACCCATGTGGGTCCAGTGCACACAAAAAAGCATAGTTGTACTAGGCTGACATGTTTCGGAAAACTGCCGTAATCGTAGCTGATACAGTACACTTGTGCAACTTATTTAAAAGCATACCGTCATTTTCATTGGTAGTTAGAAAAATAAATACCTGTGTTAGGTGGGAGTGTTTCTTTCTAACCCTTTTTCTGCCCATACTACCTGTGAACCTACGCTGCATATATACAGTATATATATATATATATATATATATATATATATATATATATAAATATATATTTGTTCTATAAATTCTAAAACCTATTTGTAGGATAACCAGAGGTGTGGGACAGCTATGGGGGCGATGTTTGCCCCCTCCTATGCCAACCTGTTTATGGGTTGGTGGGAGCTGTCCCACATCTATGGAAATGGAAATGCCTATATAGAGAATATTGCATTTTATATTTAGATGATCTGTTTTTCATTTGGCAGGGATCTAATATACATCTGGAGAACTTTGTAGATAACCTGAATGAAAATACAGTGGGTTTGCAGTTCACTTTTGAAAAGCAAGACAGATCTATTAATTATTTAGATCTCACACTTACAGCTAAGGAGAATGGTCAGATAAGCATATATACGTTATATGTACAGAAAACCCATCATGAAAAATACACTCCTTAATGCAAAGAGCTACCATCCCAAGTACGTTCTTTTGCTGTTGCAAAGGGGCAAGTCATTAGAGTTAAAAGGAACTGCATGGATGAGGCAATGTTAACAGAGTAAAGATATGAGAAAAAGGTTACAGCAGAGAGGATACCTGAAGCATGTGTTAGACAGGGCCCGATCATAAGTGGATAGACTGGATAGATGTTAACTTTTGAAAAATTCAAAACAGGGTAGACAACACCTGGACAGTAAAACACATAATTAAGTCACTTTTGTCACTAATTACAGTGACGGATATAGTGATATATGTAGAATTGTAAACAAACATTTCAATCTTTTGACAGCGAATGACAAACTAGTAGATTGCATTGAGAAAGGTTTACGCTGTTCGTATAGAAAAAACAAAACCATAGGGAACCCCATCTGAATTACCTACTCTAACACCAAGGGTACAAGGCTCTTGGCTCAGACATAGGGGGATATACAAGTGTGGAAAATCGAGGTTGCAGACCCTGTGAGTTCTGCATAATTTCTGATAACTTAGGAAGTCACAGGAGAAGAATTTAAAATTACTTTCTGCCTCAAGTGTACATCCTCCTATGTCATATATTTACTAACATGCATTGAATGTCATTTGCAATGCTTAGGACTCTAATGACGTAAATACAAGAATAAGAAATCATCTGTCTACAATCAAGATAGGTGAGGCCACTACTCCCTTCGTCAAACATTTCAAAAATATGCATAACAAGAGCAACACAACGTTGAGATGGCAAGCCATATAATGGGTTAAGACTCCCTCTAGAGCAGCGGTCGCCAACCAGTGGTCCGTGGACTACTGGTGGTCCAGGAGAAGATGTTGGTGGTCCCTGACACCATCAAGCAGGAATTAATCTTCTCTGATAGTGTCACCCTCATCGCACCGCAACTCCCTACAGTGCCTGGCTGGACTTCAGAGAAAACCGGAGGAGGAGTTAAATTACAATCTCCCTACACACGTTGCATAGTACTGCGCAACTTGCGTAGCTAGATTGCATATTTAACTCCTCCTGCCTGGCGCGCTGTTCAGAGAGGTTGATATAGTCTTGGCTGGAAATAGTGGAATTTTAGTATATAAAAAAAGAAAATTAAAAAAAAAAATTCTCTCATATTATATTTATTTTCTTCCCTTTACCTGTCTCTTTGTAGTAGTTTTCCTAATTCCTTCAGATGGACTTACATCACTGTTTGTCTTCCTCCCCTCCATTTTCTTTTTTTTTTTATTAAATATTATTTATTTTTTGTTCGAATAATTTTCCAGCACACAAATCCATTCCACCTGAATTCCATTAATTACCATCCAGCAGATCAGCCATATTCCACCAGTATTATAGTAATTGTCAGTAACATCAGTTGTGGTTAGCTCACATCCATATTGAGAGCTTTCTGATATAAACTTAATTTATGACTCCAATGTCTGTCCATTATTAGTTTTGAAGAATTCCTAGCTGGGGAGGTAACTTGGGAGTCTTGTGGTCCTTTTAAACATAATTATTTTTTTCCCCCACTTTCTGCCTCTGTTTCCAGCTCAAAAGTTGGCACTCACCCTTCATCTATCATTCGGAAGTATTCTCTCAGTTCTGTCATTCAGTTAGTTAATTCCAAAAAATTATTCTTAAAAATGTGTAAATATATACATAATGTAAACTTAGCTATGGTTATACTAGTTATGTACAGTATGTGTGTGTATAATATATACTGTATGTATATATATATATATATATATATATATATATATATATATATATATATATATATATCTCAAAATAACAAGAGTATTGCATTGAGCAATGATATTTTTTGTTTGACTAACTATACATTTATAAGATGACAAGCTTTCGGAAGAGTGTCTTCCTTTTTCAAGTCTGAAGCAATACTGAATACTTGAAAAAGGAAGACACTCTTCCGAAAGCTTGTTATCTTATAAATGTATAGTTAGTCCAATAAAAAAAGTATCATTGCTCAATGCAATACTCTTGTTATTTTGATATCTAAATCTCTGGACTAACACGCCTACTCCAATCAACGTATATATATATATATATATGTTAGTTGTCCACGGGATTCAAAATTGTGAGTTTAGTGGTCCCTGAGGTCCGAAAGGTTGGTGACCCCTGCTCTAGAGGGAGAGACAGAGATAAAATATTAGGCAAACTTGAAATGTTTTGGGTTGTTAAACTCCAGACAAGGGTACTGATGGGACTCAACTGAGAGTATGATTTAATAAACTACTGGAAATGACCTTTGTAGAAATGGATTGGTTTTTGGATCATGCTCTGACTTGAGCTTTCAACTATGCACTTAACATGGACACACATTTTATCACCATATCTATACATACATGTGTGGTAACCACTGAGTTGAGTTAATTAGATAATCAATGCTAGTTTTGCATTGGTTTGAAACCGGATTATACTATATACATAGGCTTTGCACAGGACGCACTAATATATTAATGTATTATTGACATTATTGTATATGTATATATGTGTGTGCATTTGGAGATATATAAAGAGTATAGAGAAATGTTTTAGATACTTCTGTATATCTTAATATAGCCTTGACTTTTAGATGATGTCCTTTATTGCTTTGTATGTTTATGACTATGTTATGTTGTGACTTTGTATCAATGATAGACACATTGAGCAATATGTGTCACTTTGTGCTAAGGATTTTGCATAGACACCTGGTATAAAGACTTAATATCTATTTATGATAAGGAATACACAACAAGTCACTATAATGGAAAAGCAACCATATCGTAATAACGCTGAGACACTGAGTGAAGGACCCACATTATACGGGAGGGTGTCAGTTTACACACTAAAATACCAAGGTCCTCCATTATTAAAAATCATTGAATATGATTATTGATTAGGTCTTTCATATGAATAAAAACCTCTCCTATTGTGTATGTATATCCCTTAGTAAGGGATTGTATGATAAACACAATGGGGCTCGCCAGAAACAGAAGTTATGAAGCAGCGGTCTAAAGACCGCTGCTTCATAACCTGTCTGCCTGCTTTGAGGCCATGGAAAGAAATCAACCCGATCAAATATGATTGGGTTGATTGACACCCCCTGCTAGCGGCCGAGTTCACAAGAACTGCTTGTGCAATAAATTTATCGATGTGCAGCGGACATGATACGCTACATTGTATCATATCCGCTCACACTTTCATAAATATACCCCAATATGTCTATATAAAATTAGGAGTTATCTTACAAATGGGTTAAGTTTTAGAATTTATAGAAAAAAATAAAATTATATATATATATATATATATATGCAGAGTAGGTTCACAGGTTGTATGTGCAGAATAAGGGTTAAATAGAAACACTTCCACCTAACATAGGTATTGGTTTTTCAAACTACCAATGAAAATGAAGGTTTGCTTTTAAATAAGTTGCACAAGTGTACTGTATCAGCTATAATTACGTTAGTTGGCCAAACAGGTCAGCCTAGTACAACTGTGATTTTATTGTGTGCAATGGAACCACATTGGTTTCTTTTATCCTAAGTGGATTATAATAAAAATGCTTGAATTTTAACTTTGCCTCAGGAAATACTTTCTTTCCTCTTGATCACTTTATCCGGACCAGGATTCTGAGACAAAGGGAGCTCACAATTCCTCACTCTGTAAAGGAGAAGATCCATTCTGGAGCTGAAAGACAGTTATTGGCTGGAATAGATCATTTGATCAGACACACCCCCACAGGATTGGGACGCCGCTACAAGCAGCAAGTTTGGATGCAGGAGTCCACAGCACAGGAGCTATCGAGCAGGCACACAGAGTGCGGTGAGTGGGCACAGCCATAGGATGTTTTGGGCACAGACTGTTTTAGAGTTTCCACTCCCGCTGGTGCTACTGTACGATAGATACATGCACAGCAGCGAGGTATGGCCTTTAAGGGCTTGGAGGGATCCACTCTCTTCCCATTAACCATAACCACACCACAAAAAAGAGAAAAACAAAACCATAGACTCCACAATTCTTAACTCTATGACCTCAAATAACCACACAGACACTTTAGTTATGGCGAAAATGGAAAGGTCACTATTTATTTACAGAATTTTTGCTGGAGAGCAAAATTAGCCATTGCACTTTAACTTAACTCAAAATTGCACCATCATTTGCATATCACAAGAACTTGGGGTCCCACGCATTGGGGGGACACCACACGTCCCATGCCTGGCGGGACAAGAGGGGGGAAGAAGGAGACCCATGGCATAGCCCGGCCGTTAGATAGACCACCGGATCACCACTCTAGGCTAGTGTATGCCACGGGACCCTCCCACCCCCTCCTGCCCCGCCCGCGTGCAGGATCCCAATTTCATCGCATTATCGTAACCACAGGTTGCTATCTAACAGTTGCTTGATATCTTAATTTCGAGTTGGCATAGACCACATGAGTCACCTGCCACCTTCCATATTGCATCTGTGTTCGCACCCTTAATGAGGAGCAAGGGCGGCCTTACTGCGACTCAACCACTTTGTCAATATCGTGCCCCTATCCGTGCGCTGTCGCTCTTCATTCCAGTGACCTTTCTGAATTTTGGACTGTTTTCTTTACTGCTTCTAGGGAGGGAGGGTGGGAAACAAAAGAAAATGTTACAATGCCGTTCCTCTGTTTGAGTCTCACCCTACAAACCCCCCTGCCAGCTCCTCCTTCTCTTTCTCCTGCTGGCCAATGCCTGCCTCATCCGCTCTCTTAGCAGGGCGTGCCTACTCCCTAGCAGCCCCTGCATTATTCCCAGCTCGGGAAACCCCAACCCTTATCTTTCTTTAAGGGCTTGGAGGGATCCACTCTCTTCCCATTAACCATAACCACAGTACCACACCACAAAAAAGAGAAAAACAAAACCACAGACTCCCCAATTCTTAACTCTATGACCTGAAATAACCACACAGACACTTTAGTTATGGCAAAAATAGAAAGGTCACTATTTATTTACAGAATTTTTGCTGGAGAGCAAAATTCGCCATTGCATTTTAACTTAACTCAAAATTGTACCATCATTTGCATATCACCAGAACTTGGGGTCCCACGCATTGGGGGGACACCACATGTCCCACCCCTGGCAGGACAAGAGGGTGGAAGAAGGAGACCCACGGCATAGCCCGCCCATTAGATAGACCACCGGATCACCACTCTAGGCTAGTGTATGCCGCAGAGCCCTCCCACCCCTTCCTGCCCCGCCCGCATGCAGGATCCCAATTTCACAGCCAACAAAAGAGCCTTCTCTTTCTGCCATTTTCCCGCTCAGCCCTTAGTGACCTTTCTTTAACTTTCTATTTTCTGTATCACCCTCGTAATGTCCTCCAACATCTGATCATTTCCTTCGTCCGTGAGGTGTACCCCATCCCTATGGAAGATCTCTTTCCGTTTTGCCGCTAGCAACGGACGCTCCATCACTATCCCCCCTGCTTCCCTTACTGCCCTTGCTGCTACTTGGTTTAGCTTTCTCCTGGATCTATATCCGGCCCTACTGGTGTGCGAGTTTCTCCAGTGTACCCTTGAAATTGTTGGACCACACTAGCTTTACCGAAGGCCAGGCTATGCTTAACCACTTACATACTCCCGTTATTTTGTCTTCCAACTCTTTAAATGGGCAGCTTCCTATGTCGTTTCCCCCAAGGTGTATTATTAACATGTCGGGGCAACCCCACCTCCATCTTGCTATTTGTATTGATGGCACTAGCTCGTCCCAACGCATTCCTCTCTTTCCTAACCACCTAATGCTGGCCTGCTGATGTGAGAGGCCTAGCTGACCGCCTAGCCCTGATTCTGCCGCTCTTGCTTGCGCCCAATGCACGTAGGAATGCCCTACTATCCACACTCTTAGGGCTCTGTCTGCAATATAATTTTTTTTTAAATGTTATCACCTTAAAATCGTAACCATGTTCGTCACCCTTTATGACCTTCCCGTTAGACATCTTATTGCTTTTGCCCCCCTTTCATTCTAATGTATGATTTGAACGCTGCAGAATTCCACCTGCCCAGCTTTTTTTCTGCTCCTCTGAACACCCTTTGCCTACTGCTGATGTTGCTGCTCCTATTCTGAATGAATGGGGGGGGTGAAATACTCCTTCTGCCATCCCAATTCTTGCACCACCATGCTTAGTACCCTTTTAAATTGATATATCGATACTGCCGTACCGTCCCCATGTCTAATGAATGCCCTACCTTCCCCTTTTCTTACCGCCACGTACTTCTTTGCGCAAACCACCGGACAGCCTACACCCTTTGTCTCCCGCATATTAACCCATACCCCTTTTCCTGTTTTATCTGTCTTCGATTTTTTAATTAATATCATTACTGGCCCATCCATGATGCAGACGTCCCCTTCCTCCAGCCCCTATTTTTCTATCTTCTTGTTTTTTGGCAGCAGTTCTCCTATTCTCATGGTGCCATGAAAAGCGAATGCGAACGCCACCCTAAATATTATTGTTTCCTCCTTGCTAGAGCATACCTCCTGTAGCGCCTGCATCATTATTTTTAGCTTATCTTCCGTTATCGGCTCCCTTCTGTCCGCCCTTATTTCCTACCCCATTCCCCATGCCCTCGCTATCTTTCTTACCACGAACCTCTTGGACCACTCTGTTTCCCCGTATAGCTGCGCAAAGTATGATGTCCCTGCTAGTATTGCACCCAGCTGCCCCTTTTTTATCCCTCTCCTTCTACACTGCATTAGCCATTCCAAGAAAACCGCTTCCTCCCCTAGCGTGCTGCCTGACTGAAAAGTCTGCCATTGCCCCCAGTGTTTTTTATATGCGAGCCATGTTCTTGGGGCCAGAGATTTCTCCACCAATTCCTTGATCCCGTCTATTCGCTTCCAATCTGCCAAATAGAAATGGGGAAGTCCTCACCTTCTACCCTCACATCGGGAGCCAAACGCCGAAATTTTTCCCACTGAAACCGTGACAGTGCGTCTGCTACCACATTTTTGTACCCCGGTATGTGTTTTGCTCTAAAACATATGTTCATCTTTAGACATTTAAAACCAAATATCTTAAGTATTTTACCACAGGCCTTGATGAAGCAGATATGTTATTAATTATGTCTACCACCCCTTTATTGTCTGACCAACATATTATGCTAGCATTTCGCCCCACAATTCGATGGCCACTATTATGGGGAATAGTTCGAGCAATACCAGGTTCTTTACCCATCCTCTCTCTTTCCATGCTTGCGGCCATTCACCCGCGCACCATCTACCCTGCCAGTATGCCCCGAAACCTGCGCCTCCTGCTGCATCTGTGTATAGCTCTAGCTCCTCCCCCGATACCTCCTGTACCCATATCCTGATTCTGTTGAAATCTCTTAGGAACTCGTCCCATATCTTTAGATCCTCCCTCATTTCCCCTGATACCCTGATTAAATGCCCTGGCTTCTTTGCCCCCTTTGTGCCCAGCTCTAGTCGTCTTTTGAAGATTCTGCCGATGGGTATTACTTTGCACACAAAATTTAGTGTGCCTAAGAGCTTTTGCATTTCCTTGAGCATTACCTTCCTTTTCTTTGCTACTTCCTTTACTGCGTGCCTGGCTTTCTCAACTTTATCCTCTTGGAGCTTGCACTGCCCCTTTACTGAGTCTATGATTTACCCTAGGAATGCCATTCTTGTCACTGGGCCCTCCGTTTTGTCTGATGCTACCGGTACCCCTAGCTCCCCGAACATCTCTCTTAGCTCTTTCATCATCCTTTCGCACATACCTGCCCTAGCTGCGCTGACTACCATAAAGTCGTCTAAGTAGTGCACCAGGGCCTGCCTCCCTGTTCTTTTTATCATTAACCAATGCAGAAATGAGCTAAATTTTTCAAATATGGAGCATGATATTGAACACCCCATTGGCAAGCACTTGTCTACGTAGTACATACCCTGACATTTGCATCCCATTAGTTTAAAGCTTTCTGTGTTCAGCGGTAAAAGCCTAAATGCCACTTCTATATCTATTTTTCCCATTTCTGCCCTTTCTCCTGTTTCTTTGACCATTTTTACCGTGCTATCAAACGATTGGTATTGCATCGCCGCATCCCACTTGTCGATTGCGTCATTGACTGACTTCCCTTTGGGATAAGACAGATGATGTATCATTCTGAATTTTCCCTTTTCTTTTTTGGGGACCACCCCTAGCGGGGATACTATTATGTCTGCAAATGGCTTTTCTTTAAATGGGCCTGCCATCCTCCCCAACGGCACTTCCTTTTCTAACTTCTCCCTCAACACCTCTGGTAATCCGTATGCTGATTTAAAATTCCTAGGTTTGCTTGCTCCCTCTACTTCCCTTTTCACTGGTACCACGAACCCCTTATTTAAACCCTCTATCAACAATGTCCTGTCTTCCTGATGCACGTATCCGTTTAGCTCCTGCATAATCCTATCTACCCTCAACGGGGTTGAGGCCCGGGCCCACTGGTTGCCCCTACCCATGCTTCCTTGGCCACAAAAGGAACCCCTCCATCCTCCATTGTTACCATTGTTCCTTCTTCAATCAACTCCCGCTTGGCCCCCACTACAGTACCTGCATGCATGTCTATTTTTACAGTCATTTCCCTTGTCACACCTTTTCTCGTTGAATGCACAGCACTCTTTAAATTCATTTTTAAACACTTTCCCCATGTTCCCGTTATGCCACTGATTGTCCGCTACCTTCATAACCCTTGTGTATAGATCTAATATTTTTACTCCAAACTCTTTGCACCCTCTATCCCCCAGCTGCAGGTTGCCCCTCCTAAATTCTGCATCATAGTCTTTCCATGCAAAACCGCCGTATGACGTGTAGCATTCCGCTATCAAGTGTATGTACCTCAACATACCCTTCACCTTTTCGGGATGCCCTCCTCGTGATTTCAAAAACGTCCACGAACTTCCCTTTCTGCGCCCTTGCCACTATTTTTCCTTCAAATGCGTGCTCAGAGGTAGTAGCATTGTCCCCGTGACTTCCTAGTCTGTGTTAAGCTCTCCAGTTTCCTCTACGACAATGTCTTTCTCCATCTCCCTATCCCGCCCTTTTCCCTGTTTAGCATAAATCTTCCTAACTATTTTTAATATTTCATCGCACCCCCAGCTTTCTTTAAATCATCCTCTGAATCATACTCTGATGAACTCTCTGACAAGCTATTAGTATGACATAATATTTGCTTACCTAGACCCTTCTGCAAGCTGTCCTTCTTTGCCAGTCTCTCCATGCTTTTTTTCGCCTCCGGTCCTTCCTTCTGCTGGGGCCCCGCCCATACCGGCCTCTGTCCTGTTTCTGCTTGCTCCTCGCCCTTGTCCTCCATCCTCTGACTCCTCTCCTTCTTGCCCTGCATACCCTTGCTCTGTGGAGAACAAACATTATTAGAAACATTTTTGACCACGCTTTGTGGGGTGCTACCTTGGGAAGCTATGCCCTGACGGTTACCGACCCCTCCCCCCCTGGTGTCCACGCCGGGCTTTTCCCCTTTTTGCCCCTCAGCTTTCATTATCATATATGAGTTTCCCTCCATATCCCTTATTATGCTAGGTCTCCCCCTGCTTCCTGTCTGTTTCTTTTCACTGGCCTGACCAGCTCCTGCCATTCCCCCTGCCCAAACATTGCTTGCTCCCCTTCCCTGCGCGGCCTAAATCCCCTATCTTCATACCTCTCTGCATACTCTGACCTCTGCCTCCCATACTCTCTGTCTTCCCACCCGTAACCAATGAACGCGCTCGGCCTGCCAGGACCGCAGCGCCATGCCTTTTCACCCACCCCTGGTTTCTGTCTTCCCTGTGTTCGCGCCATCCGCCCCCATCTCCCCCTCACTTACCGTATCCAGACCTGGCCTTATGGTCGATATCTGTGGGGAACTCAATGCCACACTGACCATTCCTTCTGCTGCCGCTTCCATTGCTGCTTTCTTCACCGGCTTCCCTTTCTCCAATTTCTTCAGCTTCCTTTGTGCTTGCAGGGCCCTGGTTCTCCATACCGACTCCCAATCATCTAGAAACCTCTTTGGAATTCTTCTGTCCCTGGTCGCCATCTTCAAATTTCCAACGATCCAATGCACGTCCTGTTGAAACAAAAGAAAATGTTACAATGCCGTTCCTCTGTTTGAGCCTCACCCTACAAACCCCCCTGCCAGCTCCTCCTCTTTCTCCTGCTGGCCAATGCCTGCCTCATCCGCCCTCTTAGCAGGGCGTGCCTACTCCCTAGCAGCCCCTGCATTATTCCCAGCTCGGGAAACCCCAACCCTTATCTGCGCTACATTGCGCATGCGCGCCCTTCACTTTTCTTTTAGCGTGTTTTTTTCCTCTCTGAACAAGGAACAAAGCAACCCCAGACAATCATTTTGGCCTTCATTGGGCCTCGTCAGTGAGGTGTAGCAGTATTCCTCTAAGCACACTGAGCAAGGAGTCCACGTCTGGTTTCCCTTTTTTCCCATAGGGAGACTAAATACACACAGAGAGAAATGCACTCACAGGAACGGACAACCAGCTCAATACCATTGTTAGCCTGTTCTATGGCGATTTACCACCTGGGTGCAACTTCTTTTAGCCCAGCAATGCTTTTCACAGAGTAGAACTCTCCTGTAGTATATCAGTCTGATCCCGCCTATTACGGTCAGTCCAGCGCCGAAATACCAGGCAATTCCTCTCTGAACAAGGAACAAAGCAACCCCAGACGATCGTTTCGGCCTTCATTGGGCCTCGTCAGTGAGGTGTAGCAGTATTCCTCTAAGCACACTGAGCAGGAGTCCACGTCTGGTTTCCCCTTTTTCCCATAGGGAGACTAAATACACACAGAGAGAAATGCACTCACAGGAACGGACAACCAGCTCAATACCATTGTTAGCCTGTTCTATGGCTATTTACCACCTGGGTGCAACTTCTTTTAGCCCAGCAATGCTTTTCACAGAGTAGAACTCTCCTGTAGTATATCAGTCTGATCCCGCCTATTACGGTCAGTCCAGCGCCGAAATACCAGGCAATTCCTCTCTGAACAAGGAACAAAGCAACCCCAGACGATCGTTTCGGCCTTCATTGGGCCTCGTCAGTGAGGTGTAGCAGTATTCCTCTAAGCACACTGAGCAAGGAGTCCACGTCTGGTTTCCCCTTTTTCCCATAGGGAAACACAGCACACAGAATAAGTCACACACAGAGCAAGTACACAGCTAAGGTTAAAAGCAAAAATGGAAGTTAGTTACCGCATCTAGCCAAATGAGTCAAGCCCAAGAACCACATCAAGGTTTCTCCCATCATGGGTCCATAATACAGCCAAGCAATGCATGCTCTCAGTGGAAACCACCCAAGGGTACACAGGCCTTATGTAATCTCCCTAGAAACATACAAAACACGGAAATGTACTGCATATACTGCATATATATATATATATATATATATATATACAGTATATAAATATATATATATATATATATATTCTTATCTTGCATCACTTAGCTTACCATGCTCCACTGATACTAAGCTCACACAAGACACATTCTAATCTTCTTTCTGTTTTACCATCTATCATCTGGCAGCTGGGGATGACTTGCCTAAAATGCACAGTGAAGAAATGTGAGGCTAAAGCTAAGCTTTTATTATACACAGGCTAAAATGCTATCACATAGAGTAGACCATAAGCTGCAGCAGTCTTACACGTTTTGGCTCACTGCCTTACTGATAGACCATGAAGCTCCTGGTCAGACAGCCTACTTTTTCATACATATAGCTCTTAAGGATAATTATGATTGGATTGGACCCCATAACAGGCAATATTATTCTACATTCACAAAGTATGCATCTTAGACATACAAGATTTGGAATTCTCAAACACATTAGACTCAAAGGAATTGTTCAACTGATAAGGCCTATCTAGAACAATCAGAAAAATTTCCATACTATCTGATAGGTAGGGCCTATAAAGAAGTAAGTGCAATTGATAGAAGTTTATTATAATAGGAGGGATTTTGAAAAGGAGAGATATCGTAAATAATATTCCAGTAGACAAACTACAGTAACTCATTTGAGAAAATTTTGAGAACAGTTAAATTCTGTCTGCCCATTTTACATGGGGATGAGGATATTTAACCCTGGGTAATATACTGATCCCTACTGAAATTAAGATGGTAAATTCAAACAGGCAGAATTTGTCTGCATTGGGAAGACCACTTGAAATATGGTGCTAGTAGATGTAAAGTGTGACAATTCACAATAGTAAGGAACAGTTTTCTAAATGTTTTCAATGGATGCTCGCACAAATCGTCCCTCTACACATGTTATATGTCTGATAAATTGTGTTCTTTGTAGGAAATCATTTTCTAAGGAGATGGAGCCTTTCTCCTCTATGTCAGAGCAGTGTCTGAGGGAGCACACCGGTTAGGAGACTTCACAGTGATGTTTGGAGCCAAGTAGTTTTGGAGTGCAGACAGTTTGATCCAGACACAGTTACAATATATGTGTATGCTGACAGATGGTCAGAGAATCAGACAATAGCAGCATACTTCCAAAGACTGCTACTACAAGTTAGGCATTTTGGTTTCCCTCTTACATATATGGATAGTTCCAGAACTGAGTACTGTAGTAAGAATTATCTTTGACTGTTTTGATGTCTTGCCTAACCCAAGTACACCCTCCCTACCCCAACTGACACCCACTTTTAAAGAAACAAGGTGGGTCCAAATACACAACTGATGACCCCTGTACTGTAGATACTGATATAAGGGGGGTCACTGGGACTCCCATGAACACAGAGGATAGGTACAACCTGGAGCAGGTTTTTTCCATTCCCCACAAAAAACAGAAGGGGGGAGAGGAGGGCCAAATTTTTACCTGGGTCAGAACAGGTATCCAGTCAGGAGAGGGAGATACAACAGCAAGTACCAATAACCAATAGTGTTATAAACCTCTCACACTATACGTTAATTGATAAAGAGACAAAAGTACTAAATCTTGGTTTGGGCTTTGCACCATCCAACAAGTTCAATTTGTTTAGAACACTATTGGATGTCAATAAATTAACCAGAGAACTCACATTAAGAAAATTATTTTCTGGGGATGACAGTGCACTAGTCATGGAATGTACGGGGGAGGATTTAGTTATTAAAGGGCAACAAGCTAATGACAATCTTACTTTTAGTGAGAGTTGTGACCTAGCATCCTTGGAAATATTTTTACAGGAAAGATGCATTACTGATGGCGTCGAGATGAAGATAGAAGATGCCGCCTGGATGAAGCTAGAAGACGCCACCTGGATAAATGAAGACTTCGCTGCCTGGATGAAGACTTCCCCCCACATGGATGAGGATGGATGTCCGGACTTCAAAAACTGTAAGTGGATTGTCAGGGGTTAGTGTTAGGTTTTTTTAAACTTTTTTTGAGTGTTTTTTTTTTTAGATTAGGGTTTTGGGTTTTCTTAAAAGAGCTAAATGCCCTTTTAAGGGCAATGAAAAAGAGCTGAATGCCCTTTTAAGAACAATGCCCATACAAATGCCATTTTCAGGGCTATGGGTAGCTTAGTTTTTTTTAGAGTTAGGTTTTTTATTTTTGGGGGGTTGGTTGGGTGGTGGGGTGATGGGTTTTACTGTGAGGGGGTCTTTGTATTTTTTTTACAGGAAAAAGAGCTGATTTCTTTAGGGCAATGCCCTACAAAAGGCCCTTTTAAGGGCTATTGGTAGTTTATTGTAGGCTAAGGGTTTTTTTTATTTTGGGGGCTTTTTATTTTGATAGGGCTATTAGATTAGGTGTAATTGTTTTCATTTTGGATAATTTTGTTTGTTATTTTTCGTTATTTAGTGTTTATTATTTTTTGTACTTTAGTATTTTTTATTTTTTGTAATTTAGTATTTTTTATTTTTTGTAATTATAGATTTAATTTTTTTTAGTAGTGTTAGCTTTTTTAATTTGTAATTTAATCTATTTAATTGATAGTTTTTTAATTCTAGTATAATAGTAATGTTAGTTTAATTTATAGTTTAAACTTAGGTTTTTTTAATTTCACAGGTAATTTTTTATTTATTCTGCAGGGGGCGGTATTGCACCAGCAGTTCACAAGAACTGCTGGTGCAATGATAAATGCAGACAGCGTATCATGTCTGCCGGAACATTAATAAATTGACCCCATAGTCTAACATTACAGTATTTAATTAATTTCACAATCGTATTGATTTTACAATCACTTAATCTGTTAGCATTCACAGAAACCTGGCTCTACTCCCCTAACACAACTGCTGTAGCCTCTCTGTCTTATGGCAACCTGCACTTCAGTCACATTCCCAGGCCAGGAGACAGACAAGGAGAGGGAGTAGGCATTCTCCTGTCTCTATGTACCTTCCACTGCATTCCTTTCTTTTCTCATATTTTGAAGTTCACGTTATCTGCTTCTTCTTTCCTGTAGCTCTCTGTGTTGCTGTTATCTATCGGCCCCCATAGCCCCACATCACAATTTCTAGACCACTTTGAAGCTTTGCTCCCACACTTCTTATCTCATCGTAGGGGGCTTCAACATACCCGCTGACAATTCTAACATGCCTGCTGCCTTTAAACACCTCTTTTGGATGGTCCCAGTGGACAACATATCCAACACACTGTGAAGGCAACTCAGTTGACCTGGTCTTAACCAATCTCTGTGCCATTTCCAACTTCTCTAACCTTCGCTTTCCTCTCTCTGACCACCATCTACTAACGTTCTCTCTTACTCTACTTGCTGCATCCTTGCATGCCCCCCAAAAAACTGTTACCTTAAAGGAATTTAAATTACTTGGATAACACAGAATTTTTCTCTTAACTGAATCCTCTACTCCAAAATGTTATCCCTCTCTTGCCAAGGCCTTGTGGCTTTACAGTATAATTCAGTACTAAAATCAACATTTGACAAAGCTGCATGCTCCACTGTTCGCTATACATCGCACACTCGACAACAACCATGGCACATCAAACAGAACCGATATCTTCAGTGATGTTCATGGACTGCTGAATTTCAGTGGATGAAATAACACATCTGTGTTGAATTTCTGCACTATAAATCCATCCTTAAGTCTTACATCTCTTCCCTCCGCCTGGCCAAATAAACCCAACCCCAGAAGGCTGTTCTAAACCTTTAACTCCCTTCTAAATCTGCCTGTACCTCTGCCCACTACCAAACTCCCTGATCAGATTCAGGGCCGCCACTAGAAATTTTGGGGCCCCTGACTTAACCATTGATCAGGGCCCCCCCCCCCCCCCTCCTTTGACAATTTTTGACCAAGTGACTAAAACGTATATGCACTTTATTCTTAAGTGTCTATTTAAACTTGGAAATGTTGTAAAGGTAGTAACATACACTGAAACACACACACTCACACATAAGGATTCACATATAGACACTCTAGCAAACACGCAAAGAAACACAGACACCCAGACACTTAGCACTTGTTTACATTGACCTGACAAGTAATGAGGTAAACTACAGTTTTGTAAAAAAAAGGAGATTTAGAAAACAAAATATGGAGTTCTGATTATCTTTTTGTAAAGGAAGATGCCAACTAAATGATGACAACAGCATGCAGTGGCTGAAAGGAAGGGCCCTGAACTGCCTAAACAATAATTTAAAGGTTAAATGGTAGATTGGTGACTTCCGAAAAGGTCTCATTTGTCTCAAAGTCTGTAGAAAGATGTCAATAATCAGTAGTAAGGTCAAAATGTCCTAAAAAGGAACAGACAATGGACACACACACACACAAACTCAAACTTGCACATACACCCAAGGACACACCAACAGAGACAGCCTCAGAAAACACACAAAGACATACACACACAGAGACACCCACAGAAAACACATAAAGACATACATACACACCCTCACTGAGACATCCACAGAAAACACACAAAGACATACACACACCCTCACAGAGACACCCACAGAAAATACACACCCTCACAGAGACATCCACAGAAAACACAGACATACACACCCACCCTCACAGAGGCATCCAGAGACAATACACAAAGACAACACATGCCCACCCTCACAGAGACACCCATAGAAAAAGCTCAAAGACATATGCACACACCCTCACAGACATCCACAGAAAATGCACAAAGACATACATAGAAACATAGAAACATAGATATTGACGGCAGATAAGAGCCATAGGCCCAGCAAGTCTGCCCCACCTTACCTAACAGTATAAACTTATCTAGTTCGTAGGATAGCCCTATGCTTGTCCCATGCATTTTTAAAGTCCCCCACAGTGTTTGTTGCTACTACCTCTTGAGGAAGTTTATTCCATAAATCAATCACTCTTTCTGTAAAGAAGTGCTTCCTCAAATTACTCCTGAATCTACTACCCTTTAGCTTGAGCTCATGACCCCTTGTTCTTGAATTTTCCATTTTATGTAAAATACCCACAGCCTCAGTTTTACTAAACCCTTTAATGTACTTGAAAGTTGCTATCATATCACCTCTTTCCCTTCTCTCCTCTAAGCTATACATATTTAGGTCATTGAGCCTATCCTGGTAAGTTTTATTTTTTAGACCATGTACCATTTTGGTAGCCCTCCTTTGCACAGATTCAAGTTTGTTAATATCCTTCTGAAGATATGGCCTCCAGAACTGCACACAATACTCAAGATGAGGCCTAACTAATGATCTATAAAGTGGCATAAGAACCTTACTATTTCTGCTGCAAATACCTCTACCAATACATCCAAGCATTCTGCTAGCCTTACTCGCTGCCTTACTACATTGTTTACTAAGTTTTAAATCATCTGAAATAATAATTCCCAAGTCCTGTTCCTCGTCTGTAACAGTCAGTAAAGTGTCATTGAGTCTGTAATTAACATTTGGATTTTTCTTCCCTAAATGCATTATTTTACACTTTGCTGTGTTAAACTTTAGATCCCAGTCGTTTGTCCAATCCTCCAATTGTTGTATATCACTTCTCATTTTGTCTACCCCCCCTGGAACATCCACTCTGTTGCAAATTTTTGTATCATCTGCAAAGAGACATACTTTCCCCTGTAGCCCTTTGCTGATATCGCAGATAAATATGTTAAACAAAACAGGCCCCAGAACTGACCCCTGAGGAACACCACTAGTAACAGCCCCCTCTTCTGAATGAACTCCATTTACTAAGACACTTTGTTTTCTGTCCTTAAGCCAGCATTCCACCCAGTTCACAATTTTTGAATCTAGACCAAGGAGATATAGTTTGTGAATAAGTTTATTGTGTGGGACGGTGTCAAATGCTTTGCTGAAATCTAGATATGCTACATCAACTGCTCCTCCCTTGTCTAATACTTTTGTTACATAATCAAAGAAGTCAATTAGATTAGTCTGACATGATCTCCCTGAAGTAAAACCATGCTGATTTTGGTCCTCTAAATTGTTTGTCTTTATGTAAGTCATAATTCTTTCCTTTAAGAGGCTTTCCATTAATTTCCCTACTACTGAAGTTAAACTAACTGGCCTGTAGTTGCCAGATTCTTCTCTACTGCCCTTTTTATGAAGAGGTATTACATTTGCTATTCTCCAATCATCTGGGACAGCTCCTGTTAATAGTGACTGATTAAACAGATCAGTTAATGGGACAGTTAGCACTGAACGAAGTTCTTTTAAAACCCTTGGATGAATATTATCAGGACCCACTGCCTTTGTAACATTTATTTTTGATAATGCTAACAAAACCTCATCCTCTGTAAAAAGATTACTGTTAAGCTTGTTTCTATTTTGCATAGCATCCCTTAATGTAGACATTGTATCTTCACAATCTTTAGTGAAAACAGAACAGAAGTAATCATTGAGACAGTCTGCAATCTGCTTATCTCCTTCTATTATTCTACCATCAACTGATTTCAATTTTACTATTCCTACCTTATTTTTTCTTCTTTCACTGATATATCTAAAGAATGTTTTGTCCCCATGTTTTACTGACTGTGCTATCTTCTCTTCTGCATCACAGAGATACCAACAGAGATACCAACAGAAAAAAATACATACACACTCATAGAGTCACAAACCAAAGCACAAAGACATAAACACAGACACCCACATAAACACTCACAGGAGGAAACATTTATGCACCTTGCATCCCCTAAATCAACAGTGTGTGACATGCATGATAAAAAAATGCAGAAATTAGCAGATCACTTTTTAAAGAATCATATTTGTAAATGTGCAAACAAAAATAATTATGTGAATTCAAAATTGTACATTAATGATCTGGATAGATGGCTAGATGAAGAAAAGTACTTTTAAAAGGTTGACATATGTTTGTTTGATATATATATATATATAACCAAGAGCACCACTTCAAATATAGTGTACAAATGTTCCCATCTATCAGCTGTACTTGTGGATTTTGAAAATGCTGTACTCTATATGGTCTTGGTGGAACCATAAGCTGTGGTACTCATACCATTAGATCTGGTTAAATGCAGGATTCAAGCTTGTTGGTATGCATTTCTAAATTGAGTCAGCTGTAGAGTAAACTGAACAGTTTTAGGTTAACCTGTCTCATTTCCAACACTGAGCAATCTTAGTCTGAGAGTATAACATGTTATGCAGATGTAAAAATCTTAGATACAATGCCTCCTTGTATCTGGAAAGTCCTTGCATAAAGGAGCAGTAAACTGGAATGTAATATATATCATTTGTGTATTGAGGAGGAAACATTTCTGCATGGTTTTAAATATAGAATTTCTACAGCATTGTCAAATAATCATAAACTGCTGCTAAAAAAAATGTGTTTTTATGGACCCCTGGGCCCACCATACAACTACTACCACACTGAAGTTACAATCTTAAATTGCACAAAGAAATAAAAAACATTTGCTAAGTAATTCCTACCTCCTCTGCAATTGAAAGTGATCAGCCATCTGACTCAGGCACACACTTTACAAAGTGCCAAGTCTGTCTCACACTGTGCATAGTGGTTTAGTGCACACTCAGAAATCCTCTCAAAAGCTAATACTTTACTCCTTGTAATAACATTTCCCATGCTCAATTAGCACTCTGCTGTAGTACCCACTGGTGGCTGCCAAAATGTAAAAAAAAAAAAAAAAAATTTTTTTTTTTTTTTTTTAGTTCTTGCCTCATGGGGCCCCCTAGCCCATTGGGCCCCTGACAGGAGTCACCCCTGTCACCCCCTGATGGCGGCCCTGATCAGATTATTGCTGATCACTTAAAAAATAAAATTGACATAATTAGAAAAGACATCTCCTCCTCGCACCTATCAAACCCAGCCATCCTACTCATCCCCAGTCTCTATACTCCTATCTTCAGCTCTTTTCACAATCTGCCCACTTGATATTATTTCTTCATGACTCCTTCCCTCTCTCTTTGCTTCTCTAGCCCCTGCCCTAACTCATCTCTTTAATCAGTCTCTCTCCACTGGTACATTTCCTGATACATTAAATCATGCATCAATCACACCAATCCTAAAAAAGTCCTTGCTTGACCCCACCAGACCTTCTAACTATAGGACAGTCTTCTTACTTCCCTTTGCTTCCAAAATATTCTAATCACTGGTCTATAATCATCTAACTCAATTTCTCTCAACTAACTCCTTACTTGATCCATAACAATCTGATTTTCGCCCTAAACACTCAACAGAAACCGCTCTCACTTAAGTAATAACTTATCTATTATCAGCTAAAGCAAAGGGACAATACTCCTTACTAAACCTTCTGGAGCGATCTGCTGTTTTCGACACAGTTGCCCATCCTCTCCTCTTGAAAATTGAACACTGGCATCCGAGACAAAGCCCTCTCCTCCTTTGAACCCTTGTAACATTTTTTAATATTTGTGTGAATAATTTTTATCAGATAGTGTATATATGAGGGTAACCAAATATTTGAATGTATTTATTTTGTGTTTTGTGCAGCTTTTTTAAAATCATTATCATTTCCCCTAAGTCTTCAGTCATGCTAACCCCACAAGCATAAAATGCTATTGCGCATTCACATTTACTTTTAACTTGTAATATGAGTGCTAGTTAACGCAGGCGCAATATTTTAATATTGCTTGCTAACATTAGCGCACCACTTGAAATCTAGCCCAATATATTTGCAGATAGTCTGAATGCACAAATAAATATTCATGCATATAATGGGGATGTTTTTTGTATTATGAAACTACTTTGTAGCAATTATAAGCAATCCTATAGATATCTTTTTATGATTTTGAAATACAAATGTAATTGGACAGTTTCTCAATAATCATATACGCATATTGTGTTACTTTAAATTCAGTTTTTTAAGCAACAGTATAATTGTTTCCTGGGTTGCAGAAATGTTGGAACTTGATGACATAAGCTCTAACCTCAGTGCAGAATTCTGCTACTTATCAGAATATAATGAATCTCATAATTATCCCCCATTGGTCAAGCAGGTGCAGGCTAGTTGTTTTGTTTCAGTGTAGGGATAGATTTGTTCTTGGCAAGCTAGTGATATATTGCCTGTTGTGAAGGAAGATTGGAACAGATGCTCTTTCTTTGTATGCAAGCAATCATATGTCTCTACTTGAGAGACAGCTGACATGTCTGGTGGTGAAACGAAGACAAGGCAGTGATTACAGAGCTTGTGAGAAGTGTGGTGCACTCCTGTAAGATTTTCATACTGCTGCCAATACAAACTAATGAGGAAAGTCAGATCTTCTAATTGAATGACTAGAATGTGATCTGCAAGTGATGCCGTTGCCTGCAGACTGGACTAATAGAGATTTTAATGTTGAAAATATTAGCCCTTTCTTCATTAGAAAATGTTATGAACATTGTACATCTGTTTAAAATCAATCACAAGTCAAATACAAAAATATATAAAAAAATCATTAATAGTTCCAACAATAACTTTCCACAGTGCTCTACCGGCTGAGGTACTCTTAATATCACAATATAAAACATATATATATATATTTAAAAGTATACTTAAAAGTATCAACATTTAACAGATCCCCAATGGATTTAAAAACTGATCTGCTAGATATAAAAAGACATTACATATTAACAATGGGAGTCTTAGCTGAGGAAGTAGCAGGACCGTCAAATCCTTGCTTACGCCAGCTAGATCTCTTTCATAACCATTCAGTCAATTGTCAGTAGTCTGGTGCAGCTTAACAAATACTCTTTCCTATGCATTTCGTCTGTATTAGCTCAGATTTCATCAAGGGATTAAGATCACTGCTACTATTAATGCTGTTTCTGAAAGATAATAAACACAACAGCCCCGCCTACACAAGGAGGTCCTGGCCGGTCACGCCTACTGATGTCAACGGTGATTCACATCCCCTGGCAGACCCTCCCTCCCAGACCCTCCCACCTCCTGGACAGCATCCATTTTAGATTCATTCGGAATCTGCATTCTTAGTGAGTGGAGGGACAGTGTAGCTGCTGCTGATTTAATAAGGAAATTGATAGCTAGGCTAGTGTATTCAGTGTCCACTACAGTCCTGAAGGACTCATCTGATCTCTGCTGTAAGGACAGCACCCCAAAAAGCCCTTTTTAGGGCTAGAACATGTCTGCTTTTTTTTTTTTCCTGTGTAATCTAATTGCAGTTGCCTGCCTACCAGCGTGTGTGTCAGGCTCACAGCGTATACTGTGCCCACTTGCACAGTGCCACCACTCATATCTGGTGTAACAGTAGTGTACATTTAAAAAAAAAAACACTTTTTTGACTGTGAAATAATAGCAGACAGCTGCCAGTACCCAAGATGGCCGCCAATAAGGCAGATGGGGAGGGTTAGAGAGCTGTTTTGGGGGGGATCAGGGAGGTTGGGGGCTAAGGGGGGATGCTACAACACAGCATATGTAAATATGCTAAAAAATATATTTTTTTAAAAAACCTTTTATTTTAGTACTGGCAGACTTTCTGCCAGTACTTAAGATGGCGGGGACAATTGTGGGGTGGGGGAGGGAAGGGAGCTGTTTGGGAGGGATCAGGGGGTCTGATGTGTCAGGTGGGAGGCTGATCTCTACACTAAAGCTAAAATTAACCCTGCAAGCTCCCTACAAACTACCTAATTAACTTCTTCACTGCTAGCCATAATACACGTGTGATGCGCAGCAGCATTTAGCGGCCTTCTAATTACCAGAAAGCAATGCCAAAGTCATATATGTCTGCTATTTCTGAAAAAAGGGGATCCCAGAGAAGTATTTACAACCATTTGTGCCATAATTGCACAAGCTGTTTGTAAATAATTTCAGTGAGAAACCTAAAATTGCGAAAAAATGTAAGTTTTTTTTAAATTTGATTGCATTTGGCGGTGAAATGGTGGCATGAAATATACCAAAATGGGCCTAGATCAATACTTTGGGTTGTCTACTACACTACACTTAAGCTAAAATTAACTCTACAAGCTCCCTACATGCTCCCCAATTAACCCCTTCACTGCTGGGCATAAAACATGTGTGGTGAGCAGTGGCATTTAGCAGCCTTCTAATTACCAAAAAGCCATATAAGTCTGCTATAATGGCATGTCTGGCACACAGTATTGGGGCAAGGGTCCATCTGACCACTGATACCTGGTCTGCAAAGCATGGTCAGGGCAGGTATATCAACTACACTGCGCACTGTTAAGCGGGCGTAACCCTTACACTACCTGATCGATACAACATCATACCTGATGTTTTAAAGCACGTTATTCCAAACAATTTAGGAATGTTAGGTGATTTATGCCCTTTATGGATTAAAACCAGACTCTGCATCAACTATGTAATTTTCCATGGGAGTTTTGCCATGGATCCCCCTCCGGCATGCCACACACCAGGTGTTAGTCCCCTTGAAACAACTTTTCCATCACTATTGTGGCCAGAAAGAGTCCCTGTGGGTTTTAAAATTCACCTGCCTATTGAAGTCTATGGCGGTTCGCACGGTTCACCCGTTCGCGAACTTTTGCGGAAGTTCGCGTTCGCCGTTCGCGAACCCAAATTTTTATGTTCGCGGCATCATTACTGCAAAGAGCTCCAGTGCTCTTATTTATATCTCTATATATGTGTGCATATGTATTTATGTGTGGCCGGACTGATAGCCAATGGACATTTGGCTGACAGACATTTGACAGAGGGACATTTGGCCTATGGATAATAGTTCGACACACAAGTGGCTGTCAGATGACAGTCCGGCAACGAGATAGATAGATTTGATAGATAGATAAATATATAGATGCTATAGATAGATCGATAAATTTGATAGATAAATTCAATAGATAGATATATAAATAGATAGATTCAATAAATAGATAAATAATTTCACAGACAGAGAATTACAAGACGTGCAGACTGGGACCCATGGTTAGGTTCCCAGAGGCAGTTGCGGCGCCCGAGACTCTGATTAGAACAGAGCACTCCGGAGCGTATCTGCTCTCGGCCGAACTCGGAACATGCTTCGGCATTCTGTCCGTCGGCCAAATGTCCGCTCTATATGTAATGATTACAAAATCCAGGAAGAGGAGGGTGGGAGGAGCAACGGAGAGAACGGTAGGTAAAGAAAATATAAAAATATAAACTATTACATTGAAGTAAATAAAAAACAAACCAAGCGAAAATGTTATATTAGTGCTATAGATTACAATGATATGTGGCAATGTGGAAACATTTACTTTCACTTTAATAGACCTAAAAAATGTGGAGACTGAATAGGTTTATGAATTAGATATGCTATGAACTACAAAAGGACTCTGGTAAAAACTTCATAGTTTACTTTGGATTTAGTATGTGTTCTTCAGACAACATAATTTAACGCTCCGTTAAAAACCTATAATTCTGACTTAGCTATACTCTTTTACTAGCCTACTTATAACATAATGTAAATGCTAACTTTCATACTGGTATTAATATTGATCTTTCATTTCAACGGTTTCTGTAGACATGACCACTAGATGTCTCTATTGATCATTCTGTGTTTAAACACCATAGATTGATGCAATTCATACAAACATGCTATTCTGCAAGACTAAAGTATTGACCTGATAGGTTATTATATGTGTTAATGAAGATATCAAAATGTATCAATCCACTAGATTGTTGATACATACACCTATTCTACCTTATCTGCTGCATCTTTTTATAGAAGTAAAGAAAAAATTGTTATTGGAGGGTACAGTGAATATAGGAAAAACCCTGTTACCATCCTCTGGCTAACCTTTTCACAAATAGAAAATACTGTTTGTGAATATCGCGTCTAACTAAATAATTGATGACCTATGTATACATAAATATTAAACACTTATTGAATTTTAACCATGTGGGTCTAAATATTCTTAATTTCAATTATAGCTAATTTCTGCCCAAAGGTTAACTATTAGGGGTTATCAATCTTAAAGGGACATAACTCCCTAAAATCGCTTATTCAGATGACAAAAGTATCTATGACCAATGGTGACTTTGCAATAAGCATTCACTATTAGTCAGGCATTACCAAAAATTAATAATGTCAGTCTCTATATTCAGCCCTTGGGGTTGCCTGGTCTTCTGTGTGAAGATCCATAATGCCTCCTTTTTATATAAATCTCTACTTCTGTCACCACCTCTAGATCTTGTGTGTAT
Source organism: Bombina bombina (assembly GCF_027579735.1). NCBI lineage: Eukaryota > Metazoa > Chordata > Amphibia > Anura > Bombinatoridae > Bombina > Bombina bombina. The sequence continues at coordinate 1,080,423,481 of NC_069499.1, read as the reverse complement.
CTTGTCAATCACCATCCAAGAAAAATAGTCAGTAGTCTGGTTGTGATAGGAAATAAAGTGTTTCACTGCACCTGTGGCATTGTTGCCATGTTCAATATCATTCAGGTGTTCTCGAATGTGTACTCTCAACTCATGTGAGGTGCAACCAACATACCGTTGATTACAATTTGTACATCTGATCACGTATATAACATAATCAGACCTACAATTTGTGCAATGTCTGTGTGTGAGCACTCTTTGTTTAACACTGGATTGGAAAGTCTTTCCTGTAGTGGTTTAATTACAAGCCCTATAGGCTCTTATTCCACACCGATAGTGTCCCTTACATGTTAACCAAATACTTGATGATTTTGTTTTCCTCAGTGCAGAAAGTGAAATTAAGTTACCTATTGTGACATTACGTCAAGATACACAGTTACAGCCATCCCTGACTATATCATTTAGATCCTCATTGGCTAGCAATATTTGTAGATTCCTTCATACTATATTGCAAATAGAATGGTAATGTGTGCTGTATGTTGTAATGAAAGTATGTTTGTTCTTCTTATTTATTTTTTTTGAAGGCATGGTCAGCAGTGTCCTCCTATCCAAATGTTTAACTTCATAAATATTCTCTGTATTATGCGTGGGTTGTAACCCCTGCCCAGAAACTTGGTATCTTGCTTTCCTGCAGGAAGCCATCATCCTCTCGACAATTTCATCTTAGACCCAAATACTGACATTTTGTTATCCCATAACTCATATGTTTTGGATGAAGTAGAAATATATGAAGCCAAATTGTTGACATTTTCTACTTCTATTTTAAAGTAACATGCTACTGTTGTTCGACACAACATTTTGCCGTTTAGAGAACACTAGAGTATTCTTTTCACAGTTAAGACATTAATTCTATGCTTAACAGAGAGCTACTGTGATCTTTTCAAATCCTGATGTCTGAGCTGCATTTGCTCTGCATCATAATCTTCATTTATCTCTGATTCTGGTGCCCTGGGATATATGGTCCAGCTCTTCTCCTTAAAGAAACTAATTGTAGACTACAATTTACTTGCATAGTAGCATCAACTGAACTCCCTCTTTTGGAGGGCAACCTAGTTATTGCTTTAATAAAAGTTTTAACATGTTTTCCTACATATTCACCCTTCTTTGCCAGATGCTAGAAGAAACTGGACTCATGCAAACTTAGTCAATCCAAAAATACAATAAAAGCTCAATTAGTGACGTGTTCTGTTGAGCTGCCAAATTAGTTCATCCATTTGAATGTTTGATGCATTTAAAAAACTAGAATTAACACAAAATGGTTTTAAAAACTGCACTTTCATACGTCGATAATAAACTAACTTCTCTTCTCTAGGAAAATTAATGTCATAGACCTGCAGTACAGTAAATATGCAGTACAAATAGATACCATATGAATTGGATTAAAAAACATTCTCATGCAGAAAATGCTTTGTTTTATTACAAAGGTATTTTTAAACAAATTTCCATAGAAAGGGGGAAATATATAGACAAAGCTGCACTCCAGAAATGCCCTGTTGTTTTGCCAGATGATGCCATTTAGTGTGCCTGTTCTTGATTGGCTCATTGTAGTGCCACGCCGCTCTAGCCATTGCTAGGGTCTCCTTCCCTGCTCGTTGCCAGGGGTTGTGTTGGGTCCGGATGCGTGCGGCGCTGACGTTATCGCTGCACGTTCCTCCCTCCCTGATGCCGGTCCGGACGCCTGTGGCGCGAATCCTGCGCCTGTGTAAGTCCTGTTACAATGATCTATCACTGACCAAGTATAGGTGTTACTTTGTGTGCTCCTGGGAGGTGATAGATCGTTGCTTCAATTAGCCTATTTGTGTATGAACCCTGCCTGTCTGACTACTCTGCCTGTTTAACCTCTAAATTGCTGGATTGATTACTGCTGCTGAACTCTGCTTGTCTGACTACTCTGCCTGTTTAACCCCTAAATTGCTGGATTGATTACTGCTGCTGATTTTTTTTGTCTGAATACTCTGCATATTAACCCCTGTTGTTCTGGATTGCCACTTTGTTGCTGAACCCTGCCTGCCTGACCATTCTAATGGTGTGCCCTTGGACTGCTTTACCATTGCCAAACCCTGCCTGCCTTACCATTCTAGTGGTTTGCCCTTGGACTGCTTTATGGTTGCCAAACCCTGCCTGCCTAACCATTCTAGTGGTTTGCCCTTGGATTGCTTTACTGTTGTCAAACCCTGCCTGCCTGAACATTCTAGTAGTTTGCCCTTGGATTGCTTTACTGTTGCCAAGCCTTGCCTGTCTGACCATTCTAGTGATTTGCCTTGAACTGCTCGACCGTTGCCGCTGGGGACCGTCCTGCCTGAGGTGAGTGCCGCCTTCCTCATCTTACTAACTTTCTCTGCTCTGGGACATTCCCTATCATTCCGGCTCGACGCCGGGATAACAAGACTACTAGCCGAATTTGGTCTGATAGAGGAGTATCCCACGAGCATTACATTATGCTTGGGCCATGGAGCCAGATGAGGTGTCACAAGCTGTTTATCTTCAGTGACAGATGTTGGGAACCCATACCATGCAGTTGCAGAATATGGATTCCAAGCTAAAGGCTATTACCGCTCAACTCTCCTTAATAGTTACAGTGAGGAATACCGCTCTTGTTGTCTCACCATCAGCTCCTACTTCTAGTACTTCAACTTCTTCTTCTGCTTCTGGAAGTATACCCCGGATACCTTTGCCTTACAAGTATGAAGGTACTACTGATTGCAGGGGTTTTCTTAACCAATGCAGGCTGCATCTCCGCAATGATCCTCATACCTTTCAGTCTCACCAGTCAAGGGTCACCTTTATCATTTCCTTACTGAAAGACAAGGCCCTAGCCTGGGTCTCTCCCCTTTTGGAACAGAACGCTCCACTCCTGATGATGCTGATGATTTCATTTGATGGGTTCATGCAGACCCCTCCTAAAGGTTGCCTTGAGAGCACTGCCATCCCAAGTGGTTTCAAGTGCCAAGGTGCAAAACTCAAAGGTAAATTGTGCCACGGTTCTATTGTCCTGGTGGAGGTCCAGGAGAGAAAATTCTGCAACAGAGGTACGGCCAGAAGTCCCAAACACAGAAGAAAATGCACAAAAATCAGCAGCTCTAGTTACCTCAGTGGAGGAACCCATAGATCTCTCCTCATTCAAACCTTCAGAATCTGAAAGACAGAGAAGAAGGAGATTGAGGCTATGCTTTTATTGTGGATCCAACACCCACCAACTAAAGGACTGTGACATTCGGCCGGGAAAAGCCAATGCTTAGGGGATAACACTGGGGTACCTCAAAGCATGATTTCTACTAAATCCCCTCACTCCGCTCGGATGCTGGTACCTGTTACCCTTACCTTCCTTCAGAATACTGTCCACACTCAAGCCTTCATTGATTCAGGGGCAGCTAAATCAATGAAGCTGGTTTGCCTCTTTTGCAGAAAAGACATTGTCTCAAAATAACTACTCTGGATGGCACCCCCCTTGGTTCAGGGTTGATCCATTTTGAGTCAGCACCCTTGACCCTGACTGTGGGAGTCCTTCATACTGAACAGCTGCAGTTTGAGGTCATTCATTCCCCAGCACAGCCTGTCATCCTTGGTATTCCTTGGCTTCAGGTACACAATCCACAGTTCGACTGAGCTGAGGGACAACTGGCCTCCTAGGGTACCTCCTGTTTCCACTCCTGCCTTGCTAAAATCACTCATCTGCTCTGCATCCCCATAGCCAGTATACAGACTCCTCCAAACCTTCCTTCAGTATATGCAGACTTTGCAGATGTATTTGAGAAAAAAGCAGCCAACATGCTGCCACCCCACTGTCCTTATGACTGCAAGATCGACCTCTTTCCCGGAGCCCCACTTCCTAAAGGGAGGACTTATCCACTCTCCAAAGCTGAAACCAAATCCATGGAGGAGTACATGCAAGAGTACCTAGCTAAAGGTTTCATTTGGCCTTCCACCTCTCCTGCTGGGGCAGGCTTCTTTTTCGTCAGTAAGAAGGATGGTGGGCTCAGACCCAGCATCGACTACAGGGCACTGAACAACATAACTATCAAGAATCGCTATCCCATTCCATTTATCACCAAACTGTATGACGCGCTCCAGGATGCTCGCTTTTTCATCAAGTTGGACTTACGTGGGGCATACAATCTGATTTGTATCTTTCCAGGCCACAAATGGATGACCGCCTTCAAAACAAGATCTGAGCATTATGAATACCTTGTAATGGCCTTTGGGCTGTGAAACTCCCCTGCAGTCTTCCAGGCATTTGTCAACAATGTCTTCCGTGACCTCCTCAACCGCACTGTCATCGTCTATCTGGATGACATCCTTGTTTTCTTTTCCACTTTAGAGGAGCATCATAAACACGTGAGACAAGTTCTTCTACGTCTCAGAGACAATTCTTTGGTAGCCAAGATAGAAAAATGTGAGTTTGATCAAGTTCAGATTCAATTCCTTGGTTATGTCATCTTAAAGAATAGATGGGATGTGTTAGGAGCGCCTAATAAAAGGCCAGGTCTAAGTTAGGAGTGTTGACTAAAAATACTTGGAATACACAATTAGAAAATCCTTAAATTACACAATTTAACAAATTTAATTTCACATATAATAACAGCAGGTGATCACAGATTTAAAAAAGCATAAAAGTACATGGATCCATAGTACTTAATAAAAACAATCTAACAATGGCAATAATAAAATGATACTATTACAACAATAATAATGATAAAAAGGACAAAAATATAAAAGAATAAAAGCAATGGGACAATACACGTGTATTAGCTCCTGAGGGTCAGGGCATATATACAAGATGAAGGATAATTAATGAGTGCGACGTCTAGTGATGTTCAATGGTGTTGTAAAAGTAATAAACAGTTGGAAATTTATAAAAATATGAAAATAAACCAAAAAATATATATATATTAGAAGTCCTGTGAAAAATTATATATGTGTTGAAAGTCCAGTGAAAAAATATATATTGTGAGACCGGTGAAAAAAATAAAAAATATATGGTAGGTCCAGTGAAAAAATATATATGTTGAAAATCCAGTGAAAATGATATATAAAAAGTGTAAGTTAATCAGAAAATCCTTGTAATCCAAATACCAATCCAAAAAAAAAAAAAAAAAAAATGTAAGTTGATCCAAATAGATGATGCTAATAATTAGGAAGTGATCCAATAGTGAAAAAATCCAATATTAAAAACAAAAACAAAAATGTGATATAATCAGAAAGTCAATCAACTGTGATCACTGGGTATCAAAAATATATGCAAACAAACTTCATATAATACAAAAAATCCAATCCCTGTGAAAAAAGAAGAATCCAATCCCTGTGAAAAAAGATCATCAGTCTTGAAAAAGGCCCTATTGGTGGGCCGAAACGCGTTGGCATATATGGTGAGCTTTATTCCTATAACTGTAAGCTTGTTTTATACAATACTGCTCTATGTTGTATTTTTTCTTTTCTTTTCTTTTTTCTTTTCTTTTGTCTTTTTTCACAGGGATTGGATTCTTCTTTTTTCACAGGGATTGGATTTTTTGTATTATATGAAGTTTGTTTGCATATATTTTTGATACCCAGTGATCACAGTTGATTGACTTTCTGATTATATCACATTTTTGTTTTTGTTTTTAATATTGGATTTTTTCACTATTGGATCACTAATTATTAGCATCATCTATTTGGATCAACTTACATTTTTTTTTATTTTTTTGTGGTTTGGTATTTGGATTACAAGGATTTTCTGATTAATTTACACTTTTTATATATCATTTTCACTGGATTTTCAACATTTATATTTTTTCACTGGTCCTACCATATATTTTTAATTTTTTTCACCGGTCTCACAATATATATTTTTTTCACTGGACTTTCAACACATATATAATTTTTCACAGGACTTCTAATATATATATATATTTTGGTTTATTTTCATATTTTTATATATTTCCAACTGTTTATTACTTTTACAACACCATTGAATATCACTAGACGTCGCACTCATTAATTATCCTTCATCTTGTATATATGCCCTGACCCTCAGGAGCTAATACATGTGTATTGTCCCATTGCTTTTATTCTTTTATATTTTTGTCCTTTTTATCATTATTATTGTTGTAATAGTATCATTTTATTATTGCCATTGTTAGATTATTTTTATTAAGTACTATGGATCCATGTACTTTTATGCTTTTTTAAATCTGTGATCACCTGCTGTTATTATATGTGAAATTAAATTTGTTAAATTGTGTAATTTAAGGATTTTCTAATTGTGTATTCCAAGTATTTTTAGTCAACACTCCTAACTTAGATCTGGCCTTTTATTAGGCGCTCCTAACGCATCCCATCTATTCTGTCCTCATTCTTGGGTATCTAGAGACCCAATTGTTATAGGAGCTTTGGTCCTGGAAGTTAGCGCCGTCGGACAGATCACATTTTAGCGTTATGTCATCTTAAAAGAAGGTTTTGCCATGGATCCTGCTAAACTCACCACAGTTCTAGAATGGCCTCAACCTACTTCATTAAAGGAATTACAGAGGTTCTTGGGGTTCTCCAATTATTACCGCAAGTTTATAAAGAACTTTTCACAAACAGTCACTCCTCTCACTGAATTGACAAAACGGAACAAAGTCTGTAAACATTGGCCTCCTGAAGCCATAAATGCCTTCTCTTGTCTGAAAAAGGCTTTCTGTTCTGCTCCTGTGCTCTACCATCCTGATCCTGATCTACAGTTCACTTTAGAGGTTGATGCCTCTGAGATAGTGGCTGGAGCAGTTCTAAACCAAAGGGATCCTTTGACTTCCAAGTCACACCCCATTCAGATTCTCACCGACCACAAGAATCTGACTTACCTAGAGACTGCTCATCGACTCAATCCTCGACAGACCAGGTGGGCCTTGTTCTTTTCTTGTTTTAACTTTGTGTTTTTTTATCTTCCTGGGACCAAGAACAAGAAGGCGGACGCCCTTTCCTGTCAGTTCCCTCACTCAAGTGACTCCTCTGAAGCTCCTATTGAACACATCATACCCCCCTCCTGTGTGGTTGCTCAACTAAATACCACCCTTCTGCAAAGATTGCAACGTGCTCAGTCTATAGTAAACCTCCTGGAGCCCCCGTGGCCTCTGATATCCTCTTTGTACCTCTGAACACCCCTGTGCTATCCTGGGCTCATGATAGTAAACTCTCAGGATATTCTGGTTTGACTAGGACTTTTAAGAGTCTTTCCCAACATGTATGGTTGCCTACCATGAAGTCTGATGCTCAGGATTATGTGAAAGCCTGCACAACTTGTGCTGCCAACAAAACTCCCTGATCCTTGCCTTCTGGCTTGCTCCAACTATTGTCCACTCCCAAACAACCATGGACACACATAACAATGGATTTCATTGTGGACCTTCCGCCTTCTGGCCAGCAAACAGCTGTCTAGGTTGTGGTGGATTGCTTTTTCAGACTGTCTCGTTTTGTACCCCTGACCAAACTGCCTTTTGCCCAGGAATTGTCGTCTCTTTTTCTCTTGCATATGGTATGACTTCTTGGCATTCCTGTGAATATTGTTTCCGACAGAGGTCCACAGTTCATCTCTACCTTTTGGAGAGCCTTTTGTAATTTTCTTGGAACCACTGTTTCCTTGTCTGCTGGCTACCACCCTCAGACTAATGGACTAACTGAGAGAGTAAACCAGGATCTTGAAGCCTATCTTAGAGCCTTTGTCAACGCTCGCCATACCAACTGGTCTGAGTTGTTACCCTTAGCTGAGCTGGCAAGAAACACTCATTGGCACTCTTCTCTTAGATGTTCTCCATTTCAAGCCGCAGCAGGGTATCAACTTGTGTCTTCCCTCTTTCTGCTCAGTCCAATGGGGTTCCTGCTGTAGACTGACACGTTACTGGAGTCACCACGCATTCGCTCTCAGCTACATTCAGCTGCCTCTAGATATAAGTTTGCTGATCGTCATAGAGCTTCTGTACGTGCCATCCCAGTGGGTGAACGTGTTTGGATCTCTACTCAACATATTTGTCTACGTAAACCCTGTCACAAATTGGGGCCTAGGTTTATCTGTCCTTACAAAGTCCTGAAATGACTGTCTCCTGTTGCCTACAAAGTGGCCTTGCCCAAAACCCTGCGCATACACCCAGTCTTCCACATCTCACTACTCAAGCCTTACATCAAGAATAGATATACCCGGCTCCAAGCTCCTCCTCCTCTGCTCCTGGTCCGTGGTGACCCTGAATATGAGGTAGCTAAGATCCTGGACTCCAGATACAGGCGCAGGCAACTGCAGTATCTGATACATTGGAAGGGTTACCCTGTGGCAGATCGTTCCTGGGTTCCTGCCTGTGATGTGCATGCCCCTTCCTTGGTCTCCAGATTCCATGCTGCTCATCCTTTGAGGCCGACTCTGGTTCTGGAGGGAACCCTTGAGAAGGGGGCTATGTCACACTGCGCCGCTCTAGCCATTGCTAGGGGTGCGTCGTCTCCTTCCCTGCTTGTTGCCAGGGGTTGTGTCGGGTCTGGATGCGTGCGGCGCTGATGTCATCGCCGCAGGATCCTCTCTCCCTGATGCCGGCCCAGCATGCTTTGTATTTCAAATGCTGCAAAGTAGAAAATAACTTTGAGATGGTCATGCACTCTTCAGCAAACATTGTACCAATCTACCTGTATTATCCACTCAGCTTTAAGAAAACATTTTTTATACCAATCTCACAACAACTTTGGGGTCAATCACAATTCTTTAGATAAACTTTCTTAAATTGTTTTAAACAGAAAACCATCATTAAAGGCTATGGAAATTATTTTGTAGATAAATAATTTTCATGTTTTGCTATAGGATTGTGATCAACACATTTTTATCTTGTCAGTGTGATTGTAAACTGATAAAGTACTGATGTAGAATTATAAAATGATTGATACTATTGTATTATTTTTTGTAAATATGCGTGTTCCTTAAAAATAGCCTTAATTTAAAAAAAAGGGGATAATTACAATCACCTAGAACATTTTATCTAATGATTATTCTACACAAGTCACCATTACAATCTATGGAGAGTTTTGTACATACATTATTTAATGAACAGTTCTAAATAATTGTGATTGAACCCTAAAGGTCTACCAATGTAAATGTCATGAGAACATTTTTTAGATAGACAGAACTAAGAGCTAGTTTCTGTAAAAAATACATTTTCGGACATCGGAAGAGCTAACAGCTTGATCCCAAGTGAGTTAGACATATTTTCTCTATCTGTGAGGCTAATCACTGTGACGACTCTGCAAAATACAAGGTCAAGCTGAGAATCACAAGTTAATTATATACAATTTTACATCACAATATTTTCTGATAAAATCTTGCTGTTAGTAAGTAGTAATTAGTGTATATTTGTATTTGTGTTCTGCAGAAAAGGCAGTGATTGAGTACTTTTATTACCTAATTTTACTGATAGCTAACAAAAGGATAATTATATAATATCTCTTCTCCAAAAAAACCCCCAAAGACCAAAAATAGACAAATGACGTGATATTTAATTTAATCTAATATGTTCTGTCACATAAAGAACCCCTACAGAATTTTAATTATCCTACTGCATAACTGGAGAGTAGAAATAATTGAACTAAAATCAAGCCAGAACAAATAGAATAAAATATGTTATTTTCAGCACAAATTTAATATTTATAAATTGAAATTTTGGGGTTAAAACATATTTTATAAACAAGGTAAGGAAATATCTTTTATAGTTTTGTTCACATACGACTAGATTTAGAGTTTTGTCGGTAACGACCCGCGTAGCTAACGCCGTTTTTTTTCTGGCCGCACCATAAAAATAACTCTGGTATTAAGAGTCCACATAAAGGCTGCGTTAGGCTCCAAAAAAGGAGCGTAGAGCATATTTAACGCAGCTTCAACTCTCGATACCAGAGTTGCTTACGGACGCGGCCAGCCTCAAAAACGTGCTCGTGCACGATTCCCCCATAGGAAACAATGGGGCTGTTTAAGCTGAAAAAAAACCTAACACCTGCAAAAAAGCCGCGTTCAGCTCCTAACGCAGCCCCATTGTTTGCTATGGGGAAACACTTCCTTCGTCTGCACCTAACACCCTAACATGTACCCCGAGTCTAAACACCCCTAGCCTTACACTTATTAACCCCTAATCTGCCGCCCCCGCTATCGCTGACCCCTGCATATTATTTTTAACCCCTAATCTGCCGCTCCGTAAACCGCCGCTACTTACATTATCCTTATGTACCCCTAATCTGCTGCCCCTAACACCGCCGACCCCTATATTATATTTATTAACCCCTAATCTGCCCCCCACAACGTCGCCTCCACCTGCCTACACTTATTAACCCCTAATCTGCCGACCGGACCGCACCGCTATCATAATAAAATTATTAGCCCCAAATCCGCCTCACTAACCCTATAATAAATAGTATTAACCCCTAATCTGCCATCCCTAACATCGCCGACACCTAACTTCAATTATTAACCCCTAATCTGCCGACTGGAGCTCACCGCTATTCTAATAAATGTATTAACCCCTAAAGCTAAGTCTAACCCTAACACTAACACCCCCCTAAGTTAAATATAATTTTAATCTAACGAAATTAATTAACTCTTATTAAATAAATTATTCCTATTTAAAGATAAATACTTACCTGTAAAATAAATCCTAATATAGCTACAATATCAATTATAATTATATTATAGCTATTTTAGGATTAATATTTATTTTACAGGTAACTTTGTATTTATTTTAACCAGGTACAATAGCTATTAAATAGTTAAGAACTATTTAATAGCTAAAATAGTTAAAATAATTACAAAATTACCTGTAAAATAAATCCTAACCTAAGTTACAATTAAACCTAACACTACACTATCAATAAATTAATTAAATAAAATACCTATAATTATCTACAATTAAACCTAACACTACACTATCAATAAATAAATTAAATACAATACCTACAAATAACTACAATGAAATAAACTATCTAAAGTACAAAAAATAAAAAAGAACTAAGTTACAAAAAAATAAAAAAATATTTACAAACATAAGAAAAATATTACAACAATTTTAAACTAATTACACCTACTCTAAGCCCCCTAATAAAATAACAAAGCCCCCCCAAAATAAAAAAATGCCCTACCCTATTCTAAATTACTAAAGTTCAAAGCTCTTTTACCTTACCAGCCCTGAACAGGGCCCTTTGCGGGGCATGCCCCAAGAAGTTCAGCTCTTTTGCCTGTAAAAAAAAACATATAATACCCCCCCCCCCCAACATTACAACCCACCACCCACATACCCCTAATCTAACCCAAACCCCCCTTAAATAAACCTAACACTAAGCCCCTGAAGATCTTCCTACCTTATCTTCACCATACCAGGTTCACCGATCGATCCAGAAGAGCTCCTCCGATGTCCTGATCCAAGCGGGGGGCTGAAGAGGTCCATGATCCGGCTGAAGTCATCATCCAAGCGGGAGCTGAAGAGGTCCATGATCCGGCTGAAGTCTTCATCTAAGCGGGAGCTGAAGAGGTCCATGATCCGGATGAAGTTTTCTATCAACGGCATCTTCAATCTTCTTTCTTCGGGAGCCATCATCTTCCATCCGACGCGGAACATCCTCTTCTCCCGACGCCTACTAGCCGAATGACGGTTCCTTTAAATGACGTCATCCAAGATGGTGTCCCTCGAATTCCGATTGGCTGATAGGATTCTATCAGCCAATCGGAATTAAGGTAGGACCGTCATTCGTCGTTCAGTCCTCGGCCAGGATGGATGTTCCGCGTTGGAGGTCTTCAGGATCCTGCCGCTCCGCTCCGGATGGATGACGATAGAAGATCCCGCTTGGATGAAGACTTCAATCGGATGGAAGACCTCTTCTGCCCCGCTTGGATGAAGACTTCTACCGGATGGAGGACCTCTTCTTGCTCCGCTTGGATGAAGAATTTGGCTCGGCTGGGTGAAGACGACTCAAGGTAGGGAGATCTTCAGGGGCTTAGTGTTAGGTTTATTTAAGGGGGGTTTGGTTTAGATTAGGGGTATGTGGGTGGTCGGTTGTAATGTTGGGGGGGGGTATTGTATGTTTTTTTTTTACAGGCAAAAGAGCTGAACTTCTTGGGGCATGCCCCGCAAAGGGCCCTGTTCAGGGCTGGTAAGGTAAAAGAGCTTTGAACTTTAGTAATCTAGAATAGGGTAGGGCATTTTTTTATTTTGGGGGGCTTTGTTATTTTATTAGGGGGCTTAGAGTAGGTGTAATTAGTTTAAAATTGTTGTAATATTTTTCTTATGTTTGTAAATATTTTTTTATTTTTTGTAACTTAGTTCTTTTTTATTTTTTGTACTTTAGTTAGTTTATTTCATTGTAGTTATTTGTAGGTATTGTATTTAATTAATTTATTGATAGTGTAGAGTTAGGTTTAATTGTAACTTAGGTTAGGATTTATTTTACAGGTAAATTTGTAATTATTTTAACTATTTTAGCTATTAAATAGTTCTTAACTATTTAATAGTTATTGTACCTGGTTAAAATAAATACAAAGTTACCTGTAAAATAAATATTAATCCTAAAATAGCTATAATATAATTATAATTTATATTGTAGCTATATTAGGATTTATTTTACAGGTAAGTATTTAGCTTTAAATAGGAATAATTTATTTAATAAGAGTTAATTAATTTCGTTAGATTAAAATTATATTTAACTTAGGGGGTGTTAGTGTTAGGGTTAGACTTAGCTTTAGGGGTAATCCATTTATTAGAATAGCGGTGAGCTCCAGTCGGCAGATTAGGGGTTAATGTTTGAAGTTAGGTGTCGGCGATGTTAGGGAGGGCAGATTAGGGGTTAATACTATTTATTATAGGGTTAGTGAGGCGGATTAGGGGTTAATAACTTTATAATAATAGCGGTGCGGTCCACTCGGCAGATTAGGGGTTAATAAGTGTAGGCAGGTAGAGGCGACATTGAGGGGGGCAGATTAGGGGTTAATAAATATAATATAGGGGTTGGCGGTGTTAGGGGCAGCAGATTAGGGGTACATAAGTATAACGTAGGTGGCGGCGCTTTGCGGTCGGCAGATTAGGGGTTAATTATTGTAGGTAGCTGGCTGCGACGTTGTGGGGGGCAGGTTAGGGGTTAATAAATATAATATAGGGTCGGCGGTGTTAGGGGCAGCAGATTAGGGGTACATAAGTATAACGTAGGTGGCGGTCGGCAGATTAGGGGTTAAAAATTTAATCGAGTGGCGGCGATGTGGGGGGACCGCGTTTTAGGGGTACATAGGTAGTTTATGGGTGTTAGTGTACTTTAGAGTACAGTAGTTAAGAGCTTTATGAACCGGCGTTAGCCCAGAAAGCTCTTAACTACTGACTTTTTTCTGCGGCTGGAGTTTTGTCGTTAGAATTCTAACGCTCACTTCAGACACGACTCTAAATACCGGAGTTAGAAAAATCCCATTGAAAAGATAGGATATGCAATTTACGTAAGGGGATCTGCGGTATGGAAAAGTCGCGGCTAAAAAGTGAGCGTTAGACCCTTTTTTTAATGACTCCAAATACCGGAGGTAGCCTAAAACCAGCGTTAGGAGCCTCTAACGCTGGTTTTCACGGCTACCGCCAAACTCCAAATCTAGGCCTTATTGTGTCTGTGTTAAGGAACACAGAAGATAATGGTTTTCCTGCAATATTCATCAACGTCTAGGGGGAATTTTGTAGATACATTATTTGATAAACTTTTTTAAAGGATTGTTGTCGACCCCATCAATACATTACAGTGTTTTATTATTGCACCGTTCCTTAAATAGAGCTATCTGTTCATCCCCTGCAAAAGGATTAAACACATAATTTACGTTACCTATGGAACAACAATACACTTCTGTTCCATAACTGATCACTAACCGTATGCCGCCCTTGATTGTCTTACTGGCTATTTTTAGAGCTCTGGGGTGACAGCTCTGATAATTGCATTTTAGTTGAGAACAAGTTTCATAGTCAAGAAATTATATCATTGAACAATGTATATATTTTTAAATAAACATTTTTTTTGTTTTATTGCAGTTTCAGACTAGAATGGGTATGACCAGCAAATAAGAAAAAAACTCAATAAAAGATAGGTAAATGTAAGGATCCTTGCAAAGTTCATAGTGTTTTTTTAATCTGATAATTATTTAATATTTATCTAATTAAATATATAATCACTTTCACGATCAGCATTATTGGCTCCCTCAAATGGTCCTGTATTTAGTATGTGACAGTCCTGTTCTCGGCGATCACAATACAATTTCTCAATACTTTTTAACAGGTTTTTTTAGCACCATGTTGCATTTAATAAATTGACACCTAAAGATATGTAATAAAATACAAAAGTGGAGTTTTCTACATATTCATGAGTATTCCAACACAATTTCTAATGAAACACACTGGAATAAACAATAATACCATTTTTGATGTGCATATGAATACATGGTATAGATTCATTAAAGGGACATTGTACACTAAATTTTAATTACATAAATGTTTTGTAAATGATCCATTTGTAAAAATGTATAGTTTTGCTTTTTTATTTAATAACTGTGCTCATTTTCAGACTCCTAATCAGGCCCCAAACGTTTAGATGTATACTGATATATACAGATTCCTGTGGCTCCTGTTTGTATAATCTGTCTGTTTTTCCATCCCCTCTCACTGACTTTCCCAGCCTAGCCTCATCAACAGTGCTAAAATAGGAGCTTCTAAGTACATTTCTAAAAGGTTTTATACTGGAATTTTAAATCAGTATCTATGCATATTCTATTACATGCAGTTATATGAAAATAGGTGTACACTGCCCCTTTAAATCTCTCTTCATTGCTATTTTATAGTCTGTCATTATAAGGTGATTCTGTAATTTGCATATGTATTTGTATTTAATAGCCATATATGTGATATCTCATAAAATAAGATTTTAAGGAAACTTGGAAAAAACAGAAATCCTTGCTGAAATATCTAGAAAAGCAGTTTCTGCTTTATAAAATGTTTGTCTTATTTCATACTCGCAATTTTATGATATTAAGTTTCAGTTCTTATATCTTTTAAAATGCTTTCCCTTTATTGTGCATGAGATATTAATGTTTGGTGGTCTTACTAGTTTATTGCTGATCATAATCTCTTGCATGGGTTTTTGTAAAACGTGAGAGCATGCTATTTTCAATATGAAGAATCTTGTGTCACAATATTCTTACAGTAACAGAAAAGTGACAAAATAAATATTATATATTATTTTTTAATAAAAAACGTCACTGTATAAATAAAACGCACAAATATACTGTGACGTTTTGGCAAGATTTTACAACTTATATTCTTTTAATATGGTAAACCTTGTAACTTTGTGCTTTCATGATTTACAGTGCCTTTGAAATTGCTGGTTTTGCTCATTAAAACCATCACCTGTTGCTCTCAAAGACATGCCTGTAAAAATTGTCTGAGCTTACAGTTAAAGGGACAGTCTACACAAGAATTGTTATTGTTTCAAAAGATAGATAAACCCTTGTTTACCCATTCCCTAGTTTTGCATAACCAACACAGTTATATTTATATATTTTTTACCTCTGTGATTATCTTGTATCTAAGCCTCTGCAGACTGCCCCTTTATTTGTTCTTTTGACAGACTTGCAGTTTAGCCAATCAGTGATGGCTCCCAGGTAACTTCACGTGCACGAGCACAGTGTTATCTATATGAAAAACATGAACTAACACCCTCTAGTGGTGAAAAACCTGTTAAAGGGACAGTCTAGGCCATAATAAACTTTCATGATTCAGATAGAGCATGTAATTTTAAACAATTTTCCAATTTACTGTTATCACCAATTTTGCTTTGTTCTCTTGGTATTCTTAGTTGAAAGCTTAACCTAGGAGGTTCATATGCTAATTTCTTAGACCTTGAAGCCCACCTCTTTCAGATTGCATTTTTAACAGTTTTTCACCACTAGAGGGTGTTAGTTCACGTATTTCATATAGATAACTCTGTGCTCGTGCACGTGAAGTTATCTGTGAGCAGGCACTGATTGGCTAGACTGCAAGTCTGTCAAAAGAACTGAAAAAAGGGGCAGTTTGCAGAGGCTTAGATACAAGATAATCACAGAGGTTAAAAGTATATTATTATAACTGTGTTAGTTATGCAAAACTGGGAAATGAGTAATAAAGGGATTATCTATCTTTTAAAACAATAAAAATTCTGGTGTAGACTGTCCCTTTAAAATGCATTCCTAAGAGGCGGCCTTCAAGGTCTAAGAAATTAGCATATGAACCTCCTAAAATAAACTTTCAACTAAGAATACCAAGAGAACAAAGAAAAATTGGTGATAAAAGTAAATTGGAAAATTGTTTAAAATTACATGCCCTATCTGAATCATGAATTTTTTTTTGACTAGACTGTCCCTATAAAGAAGATTTCCTAATGTTATCAATGTCTAAACACATAGGAGCATATTTATTAATGTGAGAGCGGACATGATACGAAGTAGTGTATCATGTCTGCCGCACATTGAAAAATGCTGACAGCATACGCTGTCGGCATTTATCATTGTACCAGCAATTGTGAACTGCTGGTGCAATACCGCCTCCTACAGATTCACGGCCAATCGGCCGCTAGCAGGGGGTGAAGGCTCGCCGGAAACAAAAGGCATCAAGCTCCATACGGAGATTGATAAATATGCCCCATAGCCTAAGTTAGGTATTAAAATGCATATTGTGGCTAAGGGGTTCAATGAACACAACCAGTTATTTCAGATACAAAAATCTCCTTCCCCCACTGGGAGATTAATTAATGCTGTTGTCTTCGGTTTACAAAGCTTTTCTACTGAGAATACATTTGTTTTTTATATTTCCAGGGCACGTATGGGTTTCTATAGGAAACATCACCTATTTCCAGTAACATAAAAAAGGAAAATGATTATTTTACTAACAATTAAATACCCTCAAGCAGGTAAAATGGACAATTGTGAACACATTAAAGGGGGGTACAATGTCCTTTTAAGAGATGTGTTTGAGTTAGTCTTATGAATCCTCACTCTTTATGCATAATGAACAGACTAATCTGTTAAAACTATATGAAGTGTCACTTTTTGCTGTAGATTTCACTCAAGCATTTTTGGGGGAGCCCTTAGTGTGCGAGACATCAAATTTGGATGAAGTTATTAGGCTAAATCAATAATGGTGTGCTGAATAGTCCCTGCGGCATCTGTACAATGACAAGTGGTGAAATAGACAGTAGCTCTGTTATTGGAGTCACTTGCCTTCTTATTTTGCCCCCTTTTAAAATAATTTAGCTTTGAAACTTTTGGCTTTTTTAAATTTCAGATTTGAAAAGTATACACTCTATAGTAGCATATTGGCTGTGGCTATCCTTGCTGTCTGCAGGCCCAGATTGGATCCTCCAAATGAGGCAATTGGTCAGTGAACCAATAGTGGGAAAAAAGAAGAGATTATTCCCACTCAAGCATGCACTCTCTGCCCTGACTAATTTTAGGCATAGAGAAAACAAAAATTAAAAATTAACTTTTATTAATATATACACTTAAAAATTGGGTGGAATTAAAATTGAAACTTGAAAGAAAAGAGTTGAAATAAAGAACCCTGGTAGATAATGGATTGTGGGCCCTTGTGGTTAAATGACCTTAAGTAATCGTATCATGGTTTGTATTTATGGAGCAGTATTAGATTTAGAAGTAAAATGGCTACTAACAGTATATGTTCCTGTAGTCAAAAATCAAGCTAAGAAAATTCTAGCAGCATATAATCCATGCTATCCCATTATATACAAGTAGGGCCTAAATGCTGGCCATATTCATAAGTGTAGCTAGGATGTAGTAATATACTACTCGTAGTGATTGGGGATTTGTAGCAAGCCGTGTGTATCACAATAAAATGTTATTCATCTCTTAGTTCATGCCCCAATATTAACAACACCCTTCAGGGTTAAAGTGTCTGCGTGTTACTGTGTGTTTATTGCACACTATGTATATGTTGCACTTTCATATATTACTCTGTCCAGCTGAGTTCTTCCGTTGATCTAGATTATTGAAGCACAATTTAGATACATTGCTGCAGCTATTCAGCTGTGTGTAATAGTGAGCTAAATGATTTAAAGTAAAATACCTTTATAAAAAAATACCTCATTTAGCTCGCCATTACACATAGCTGAATAACTGCAACAATGTATATTTGTATCACACTGAATTGTGCTTTAATAATCTAGATCAACAGAAAAACTCAGTTGGACAGAACATTGGAGGTCTGGGGTTTAGAGGGGGTTTATCAGTTAGGGAAAGAATGTAGTTAATGGAGTATGGGTGGTCACTGTTAGGTATGGTAGATCACCTTACCAGGAGACGTCTTCATCAAACCGGGCCGAAGTCCTCAACAAAGCCGGGAGAAGTCTTCATCCAATTCGGGTGAAGTGGTCCTCCGGACAGGCAGAAGTATTCATCCAGGCGGCATCTTCTATCTTCATCCATCTGGCACGGAGCGGGTCCATCTTCAAGACATCCAACGTGGAGCATCCTCTACAATCGATGGCTAACACAGAATGAAAGTACCTTTAAGTGACGTCATCCAAGATGGTGTCCCTTCAATTCCGATTGGCTGATAGAATTCTATCATCCAATCAGAATTAAGGTAAAAAAAATCCTATTGGCTGATGCAATCAGCCAATAGGATTGAAGTTCAATCTCATTGGCTGATCCAATCAGCCAATAGAATGCGAGCTCAATCTTATTGGCTGATTGTATCAGCCAATAGGATTAAACTTCAATCCTATTGGCTGATTGCATCAGCCAATAGGGTTATTTTTACCTTAATTCCGATTGGCTGATAGAATTCTATCAGCCAATCGGAATTGAAGGGATGTCATCTTGGATGACGTCACTTAAAGGTTCCTTCATTCTGTGTTAGCCGTTGATTGAAGAGTATGCTCCGCGTCGGATGTCTTGAAGATGGACCCACTCCGCGCCGGATGGATGAAGATAAAAGATGCCGTCTGGATGAAGACTTCTGCCCGTCTGGAAGACCACTTCGCCAGGCTTGGATTAAGACTTCTCCCGGCTTCGTTGAGGACTTCGGCCCGGTTGGGTGAAGACTTCTCCCGGTAAGGTGATCTTCAAGGGGTTAGTGTTAGACATGTGCACGGCTAAAAAATTCGGTTAGTTTTCGGTTCGGATCGATTCGGACTTTTCGAATTTCGGTTCGGATCGAATCGAATTCGGCAAAATTTGAATGAATTCGTTTCGGATTTATTCGGATTCGAATAAATTCGTTTCGGATTTATTCGGATTCGAATAAATTCGACTGAATTCGGTTCTATTCGGTCCCGAAATTCGGTATGTTTTAGTACACTAACACCCATTTAGTACACTAAGTCACTAACACCCATAAACTACCTATGAACCACTAAACCGAGGCCCCCCCACATCGCAAACCCTATAATAACATTATTTAACCCCTAATCTGCCGACCGTATATCGCCGCAACCTACATTATCCCTATGAACCCCTAATCTGCTGTCCCTAACATCGCCGACCCCTACATTATAGTTATTAACCCCTAATCTGCCCCCCCCAACGTCGCCGCAATCTAACTACAAGTATTAACCCCTAATCTGCCGACCGGATATCGCCGCCACCTACATTATAGCTATTAACCCCTAATCTGCTGTCCCTAACACCGCCGACCCCTACATTATAGTTATTAACCCCTAATCTGCCCCCCCAACGTCGCCGCAATCTAACTACAAGTATTAACCCCTAATCTGCCGACCGGATATCGCCGCCACCTACATTATAGCTATTAACCCCTAATCTGCTGTCCCTAACATCGCCGACCCCTACATTATAGTTATTAACCCCTAATCTGCCCCCCAATGTCGCCGCAATCTAACTACAAGTATTAACCCCTAATCTGCCGACCTGATATCGCCGCAACCTAAAAGTATAGCTATTAACCCCTAATCTGCTGTGCCTAACATCGCCGACCCCTACATTATAGTTATTAACCCCTAATCTGCCCCCCCAACGTCGCCGCAATCTAACTACAAGTATTAACCCCTAATCTGCCAAACGGAAATTGCCACCACTATAATAAATGTATTGACCCCTAAACCGCCGCACTCCCGCCTCGCAAACACTATAATACATTTTATTAATCCCTAATCTGACCTCCCTAACATCGCCGCCACCTACCTACAATTATTAACCCCTAATCTCCCGCCCCCAACGTCGCCGGTACTATAATAAGGTTATTAACCCCTAAACCTAAGTCTAACCCTAACACCCCCTAACTTAAATATAATTTAAATAAAACGAAATAAATTTACTATAGTTAAATAAATGAATCCTATTTAAAACTAAATACTTACCTGTAAAATAAACCCTAAGCTAGCTACAATATAACTAATAGTTACATTGTAGCTATTTTAGGATTTATATTTATTTTACAGGCAACTTTGTATTTATTTTAACTAGGTACAATAGCTATTAAATAGTTATTGACTATTTAATAGCTACCTAGTTAAAATAATTACAAAATTACCTGTAAAATAAATCCTAACCTAAGTTACAATTAAACCTAACACTACACTATCATTAAATAAATTAACTACAAGTAACTACAATTATCTACAATTAAATAAACTAAACTAAAGTACAAAAAACCCCCACTAAATTACAAAAAACCCCACTAAATTACAAAAAATAAAAAAATATTACAAGAATTTTAAACTAATTACACCTAATCTAAGCCCCCTAATAAAATAACAAAGCCCCCCAAAATAAAAAAATGCCCTACCCTATACTAAATTACCAAAGTTAACAGCTCTATTACCTTACCAGCCCTTAAAAGGGCCTTTTGCGGGGCATGCCCCAAAGAAAACAGCTCTTTTGCCTGTAAAAAAAAACACCACCCCCCAACATTACAACCCACCACCCACATACCCCTACTCTAACCCAAACCCCCCTTAAATAAACCTAACACTACCCCCCTGAAGATCTCCCTACCTTGAGTCGGGTTCACCCAGCCGGGCCGAAGTCTTCATCCGATGGGGCAGAAGAGGACATCCAGACCGGCAGAAGTCTTCATCCAAGCGGGGCAAGAAGAGGTCTTCCATCCATCAGAAAAGTACCAAAATACAAACAAACACTAAATTACCAAAAATAATAAAATATTACAAGAATTTTAAACTAATTACACCTAATCTAAGCCCCCTACTAGCTATTAATATAGCTACAATATAACTAATAGTTACATTGTAGCTATTTTAGGATTTATATTTATTTTACAGGCAACTTTGCATTTATTTTAACTAGGTACAATAGCTATTAAATAGTTAATAACTATTTAATAACTACCTAGCTAAAATAAATACAAATTTACCTGTAAAATAAATCATAACCTAAGTTACAATTACACCTAACACTACACTATCATTAAATTAATTAAATAAATGAATCCTATTTAAAAATAAATACTTACCTGTAAAATAAACCCTAATATAGCTGCAATATAACTAATAGTTACATTGTAGCTATTTTAGGATTTATATTTATTTTACAGGCAACTTTGTATTTATTTTAACTAGGTAAAATAGCTATTAAATAGATATTGACTATTTAATAGCTACCTAGTTAAAATAATTACAAAATTACCTGTAAAATAAATCCTAACCTAAGTTACAATTAAACCTAACACTACACTATCATTAAATAAATTAACTACAAGTACCTACAATTAAATACAATTAAATAAACTAAAGTACAAAAAAACAAACACTAAATTACAAAAAATAAAAAATATTACAAGAATTTTAAACTAATTACACCTAATCTAAGCCCCCTAATAAAATAACAAAGCCCCCCGAAATAAAAAAATGCCCTACCCTATACTAAATTACAAAAGTTAACAGCTCTATTACCTTACCAGCCCTTAAAAGGGCCTTTTACGGGGGCATGCCCCAAAGAAAACAGCTCTTTTACCTGTAAAAAAAAACACAATACCCCCCCCCCCCACATTACAACCCACCACCCACATACCCCTACTCTAACCCAAACCCCCCTTAAATAAACCTAACACTACCCCCCTGAAGATCTCCCTACCTTGAGTTGTGTTCACCCAGTCGGGCCGAAGTCTTCATCCGATGGGGCAGAAGAGGACATCCAGACCGGCAGAAGTCTTCATCCAAGCGGGGCAAGAAGATGTCTTCCATCCATCAGAAAAGTACCAAAATACAAACAAACACTAAATTACCAAAAATAATAAAATATTACAATAATTTTAAACTAATTACACCTAATCTAAGCCCCCTACTAGCTATTAATTTAGCTACAATATAACTAATAGTTACATTGTAGCTATTATAGGATTTATATTTATTTTACGGGCAACTTTGTATTTATTTTAACTAGGTACAATAGTTATTAGAGGAAAGAGAACAGCGGAGTCTCTATGGAAGTGTGCAAATGATCACAGCATGTAGAAGATGGCGGATTCAGCAACCAACAATCCAGGCAGCTCTCTTAGAAGTAGTAGATGAACGTCGGGAACCTGTGGATGACAGATAGAAGAGGCGCCTCATGGGACAAGTATCGTCTTGAGCAACAGAGGAGAACAATAACAGCGGACCCCCCACAGAGTATTATTCACAAGAGTGGCGGTACAGATGTGTACCCAGACAAACAAGACGGAACCAAAAGTCGCCCGTCAGACAAAAGCAAGCTCAGTGAGCTAAGGCGGACGTCACTCAGCAGACAGCGTCAGAGTCGACCCAGCAGAGGAACCAATGGAGTGGATGGAAACTCGGCACAGCGGACCTCCACAGAGGAATCAGGAACAAAACCAAATTGCACCAGCGGCAACAATAATAGAAATCAGTCAGGTGTGATATACTCAAGGAATAATTTATTGAGTATAAACAGATAAAAACATGCGTCCAGCAACGCGTTTCTCAACATATAGTCGTTTCATCAGGCTGATACTAATACATGGATGTACCTGCTCTATTTATAACACACCTGTGCCAATCACAAAGCTCCAGCTGCTAACACACCTCCGTGTGAAAATAGCTTAGTGATAGGATGTTAATCATAGTGGGAGGTGTCTAAGGAGCCGGAGCTGAGGATGGACTGGGAAAACAATTGACATGCTCATAAAATGAATATACATTTGTAACATTCTGGATCAACATCAATTGTTCATATTTAATTTAACCATACAGAAGTAATTAGCATGCATATCATACATATAATAAATATTCCTATAACAACATAAAACATAAAAAATTGTAAAAAATCGGATCGCTCAAAAGTTACATATAATAAATATTTCTATAACAACATAAAACATAAAAAATTGTAAAAAATCTGATCGCTCAAAAATTAGGATCATAATTTAATATAAAAATCGGTAAACATGAATATTAAAAAAGTAAAAATACAGGTAGCCCTCAGTTTACGCCGGGGTTAGGTTCCAGAAGGAATTGTTGTAAATCGAAACCGTTGTAAATTGAAACCCAGTTTATAATGTAAGTCAATGGGAAGTGAGGGAGTTAGGTTCCAGGCCCCTCTCAAATTGTCATAAGTAACACCTAATACATTATTTTTAAAGCTTTGAAATAAAGACTGTAAATGCTAAACAGCATTATAAACCGAATAAAATAATCACACAACACAGAATATATAATTAAACTAAGTTAAGTGAACAAAAACATTTGCTAAACAGCATTATAAACCTAATAAAATAATCACACAGCACAGACTTCACTTGCATTTTTCTGCAAACAGTTCTTTCTATGCATTCCAATCTGGACTGATTTATAGTCAGGAAGATCTTGTTCCTTTGAAATCTGCTCGATAGCTCAGGTCTGGTTAAACTGATTAATTTCAGCTTGCTTGGCTTTGCTGCAACACAAGCGGACAGCTCCACCTACTGGCTATTTTAATAAATGCACTGCTTCTCAATGCTTTTCAATAGCAGTCACATGACTGAAAAAAGGTTGTTATTCTGAAACGGTGTAAATTGAACCGTTGTAAAACGAGGGCCACCTGTATATCATAATATTCGAGTGTCATTAGAAAACTCGAATCAGAAAAGTAATAATTAACTTGAGACTTACTGTTGAAATATCAGGAGTAAGTGCCAATGGTCCAATCTAATTGGATATAGAGAGGCTAAATGACAATTGCTAAAAACGGGGGGGGGGGGGGTGGTTTAATGGGGGACGATCATTGTAGGGGAGGTAAATTAGGAATGGGATAGGACAAGAGAGACCAGCATAAAGTCAGAAGGGCATAAAAAGGACAATTTACAGGTCCAATAAAAGAGTCCTATAGACAACCTGCTACTAATGTAACTAAACTCAACAAAAGATACTGAATCAGACAATGTATCGAGTCACTGACTAAACTAGGTACTAAGATGGAAGTGTAAAATATGGGTTAGGTAACTGGAAACAGCTCTAGTAATTGGCCCTAGTTAATGGAAGGCTGCTAGCTCAATACACAAATTTAACCCATCTGGATGCATACATTTCAAAACATGGATCCAATATGTTTCTCTTTGTCTTAATATAAAATACCTATTATAAATATAGGATTTAGGTACATGTTCTAAAGGGGTCACAGAGAAGCAATTGGTAACACCATTGTGCATGATGTTACAGTGTCTGGAGACACTATGGTGCTTGTAATTCTTCCTCATTTTACGTTTATGTTCAGACCACCTTGTGCTGAACTGCCTACAGGTTTGGCCCACATATTGGATACCACACAAACAGATGAGTAGATATACAACATAAGTTGATGCACAGGAGATGTATCATTGGACACATTGGACACAATTGATGTTGATCCAGAATGTTACAAATGTATATTCATTTTATGAGCATGTCAATTGTTTTCCCAGTCCATCCTCAGCTCTGGCTCCTTAGACACCTCCCATTATGATTAACATCCTATCACTAAGCTATTTTCACACGGAGGTATGCTAGCAGCTGGAGCTTTGTGATTGGCACAGGTGTGTTATAAATAGAGCAGGTACATCCATGTATTAGTATCAGCCTGATGAAACGACTATATGTTGAGAAACGCGTTGCTGGACGCATGTTTTTATCTGTTTATACTCAATAAATTATTCCTTGAGTATATCACACCTGCCTGATGTCTATTATTGTTGCCGCTGGTGCAATTTGGTTTTGTTCCTGATTCCTCCGTGGAGGTCCGCTGTGCCGAGTTTCCATCCACTCCATTGGTTCCTCTGCTGGGTCGACTCTGACGCTGTCTGCTGAGTGACGTCCGCCTTAGCTCACTGAGCTTGCGCTTGTCTGACGGGCGACTTTTGGTTCCGTCTTGTTTGTCTGGGTACACGTCTGTACCACCACTCTTGTGAGTAATACTCTGTGGGGGGTCCGCTGTTATTGTTCTCCTCTGTTGCTCAAGACGATACTTGTCCCATGAGGCGCCTCTTCTATCTGTCATCCACAGGTTCCCGACAATAGTTATTAAATAGTTAATAAATATTTAATTCCGATCAGCCAATAGAATGCGAGGTCAATCTGATTGGCTGATTGGATCAGCCAATCGGATTGAACTTGAATCTGATTGGCTGATTGAATCAGCCAATCAGATTTTCCTACCTTAATTCCGATTGGCTGATAGAATCCTATCAGCCAATCAGAATTCAAGGGACGCCATCTTGGATGACGTCACTTAAAGGTACAGTCATTTAGTCGTCAGATCAAGAAAGAAGAGGATGCTCCACGTCGGATGTATTCAGGATGCTGCCGCTACGCTCCAGATGGATGAACATAGAAGATGCCACCTGGATCAAGACTTCTGATGGATGGAAGACATCGGATGAAGACTTCGGCCCGGCTGGGTGAACACGACTCAAGGTAGGGAGATCTTCAGGGGGGTAGTGTTAGGTTTATTTAAGGGGGTTTGGGTTAGAGTAGGGGTATGTGGGTGGTGGGTTGTAATGTGGGGGGGTATTGTGTTTTTTTTTACGGGCAAAAGAGCTGTTTTCTTTGGGGCATGCCCCCGCAAAAGGCCCTTTTAAGGGCTGGTAAGGTAATAGAGCTGTTAACTTTTGTAATTTAGTATAGGGTAGGGCATTTTTTTTATTTTGGGGGGCTTTGTTATTTTATTAGAGGGCTTAGATTAGGTGTAATTAGTTTAAAATTCTTGTAATATTTTTTTATTTTTTGTAATTTAGTGTGTGTTTTTTTGTACTTTAGTTTAGTTTATTTCATTGTATTTAATTGTAGGTACTTGTAGTTAATTTATTTAATTTATTTCATGATAGTGTAGTGTTAGGTTAGGATTTATTTTACAGGTAATTTTGTAATTATTTTAACTAGGTAGCTATTAAACAGTAAATATCTATTTAATAGCTATTTTACCTAGTTGAAATAAAAACAAAGTTGCCTGTAAAATAAATATAAATCCTAAAATAGCTACAATGTAACTATTAGTTATATTGTAGCTATATTAGGGTTTATTTTACAGGTAAGTATTTAGTTTTAAATAGGATTCATTTATTTAATTAATTTAATGATAGTGTAGTGTTAGGTGTAATTGTAACTTAGGTTAGGATTTATTTTACAGGTAAATTTGTATTTATTTTAGCTAGGTAGTTATTAAATAGTTATTAACTATTTAATAACTATTGTACCTAGTTAAAATAAATACAAAGTTGCCTGTAAAATAAATATAAATCCTAAAATAGCT
The DNA here is from genome assembly GCF_027579735.1 of Bombina bombina. Classification (NCBI taxonomy): domain Eukaryota; kingdom Metazoa; phylum Chordata; class Amphibia; order Anura; family Bombinatoridae; genus Bombina; species Bombina bombina. The sequence continues at coordinate 1,080,396,732 of NC_069499.1, read as the reverse complement.
GCAATGTAACTATTAGTTATATTGTAGCTATATTAATAGCTAGTAGGGCGCTTAGATTAGGTGTAATTAGTTTAAAATTATTGTAATATTTTATTATTTTTGATAATTTAGTGTTTGTTTGTTTTTTGGTACTTTTCTGATGGATGGAAGACCTCTTCTTGCCCCGCTTGGATGAAGACTTCTGCCGGTCTGGATGTACTCTTCTGCCCCATCGGATGAAGACTTCGGCCCGGCTGGGTGAACACGACTCAAGGTAGGGAGATCTTCAGGGGGGTAGTGTTAGGTTTATTTAAGGGGGGTTTGGTTTAGAGTAGGGGTATGTGGGTGGTGGGTTGTAATGTGGGGGGGTATTGTGTTTTTTTTTTACAGGCAAAAGAGCTGTTTTCTTTGGGGCATGCCCCGCAAAAGGCCCTTTTAAGGGCTGGTAAGGTAATAGAGCTGTTAACTTTTGTAATTTAGTATAGGGTAGGGCATTTTTTTATTTTGGGGGGCTTTGTTATTTTATTAGGGGGCTTAGATTAGGTGTAATTAGTTTAAAATTCTTGTAATATTTTTTTATTTTTTGTAATTTAGTGTTTGTTTTTTTGTACTTTAGTTTAGTTTATTTAATTGTATTTAATTGTAGGTACTTGTAGTTAATTTATTTAATGATAGTGTAGTGTTAGGTTTAATTGTAACTTAGGTTAGGATTTATTTTACAGGTAATTTTGTAATTATTTTAACTAGGTAGCTATTAAATAGTCAATAACTATTTAATAGCTATTGTACCTAGTTAAAATAAATACAAAGTTGCCTGTAAAATAAATATAAATCCTAAAATAGCTACAATGTAACTATTAGTTATATTGCAGCTATATTAGGGTTTATTTTACAGGTAAGTATTTAGTTTTATATAGGATTCATTTATTTAATTAATTTAATGATAGTGTAGTGTTAGGTGTAATTGTAACTTAGGTTATGATTTATTTTACAGGTAAATTTGTATTTATTTAGCTAGGTAGTTATTAAATAGTTATTAACTATTTAATAACTATTGTACCTAGTTAAAATAAATACAAAGTTGCCTGCAAAATAAATATAAATCCTAAAATAGCTACAATGTAACTATTAGTTATATTGTAGCTATATTAATAGCTAGTAGGGGGCTTAGATTAGGTGTAATTAGTTTAAAATTCTTGTAATATTTTATTATTTTTGGTAATTTAGTGTTTGTTTGTATTTTGGTACTTTTCTGATGGATGGAAGACCTCTTCTTGCCCCTCTTGGATGAAGACTTCTGCCGGTCTGGATGTCCTCTTCTGCCCCATCGGATGAAGACTTCGGCCCGGCTGGGTGAACCCGACTCAAGGTAGGGAGATCTTCAGGGGGGTAGTGTTAGGTTTATTTAAGGGGGGTTTGGGTTAGAGTAGGGGTATGTGGGTGGTGGGTTGTAATGTGGGGGGGGGTATTGTGTTTTTTTTTACAGGCAAAAGAGCTGTTTTCTTTGGGGCATGCCCCGCAAAAGGCCCTTTTAAGGGCTGGTAAGGTAATAGAGCTGTTAACTTTTGTAATTTAGTATAGGGTAGGGCATTTTTTTTATTTTGGGGGGCTTTGTTATTTTATTAGAGGGCTTAGATTAGGTGTAATTAGTTTAAAATTCTTGTAATATTTTTTTATTTTTTGTAATTTAGTGTTTGTTTTTTTGTACTTTAGTTTAGTTTATTTCATTGTATTTAATTGTAGGTACTTGTAGTTAATTTATTTAATTTATTTCATGATAGTGTAGTGTTAGGTTAGGATTTATTTTACAGGTAATTTTGTAATTATTTTAACTAGGTAGCTATTAAACAGTAAATATCTATTTAATAGCTATTTTACCTAGTTGAAATAAAAACAAAGTTGCCTGTAAAATAAATATAAATCCTAAAATAGCTACAATGTAACTATTAGTTATATTGTAGCTATATTAGGGTTTATTTTACAGGTAAGTATTTAGTTTTAAATAGGATTCATTTATTTAATTAATTTAATGATAGTGTAGTGTTAGGTGTAATTGTAACTTAGGTTAGGATTTATTTTACAGGTAAATTTGTATTTATTTTAGCTAGGTAGTTATTAAATAGTTATTAACTATTTAATAACTATTGTACCTAGTTAAAATAAATACAAAGTTGCCTGTAAAATAAATATAAATCCTAAAATAGCTGCAATGTAACTATTAGTTATATTGTAGCTATATTAATAGCTAGTAGGGCGCTTAGATTAGGTGTAATTAGTTTAAAATTATTGTAATATTTTATTATTTTTGATAATTTAGTGTTTGTTTGTTTTTTGGTACTTTTCTGATGGATGGAAGACCTCTTCTTGCCCCGCTTGGATGAAGACTTCTGCCGGTCTGGATGTCCTCTTCTGCCCCATCGGATGAAGACTTCGGCCTGGCTGGGTGAACATGACTCAAGGTAGGGAGATCTTCAGGGGGGTAGTGTTAGGTTTATTTAAGGGGGGTTTGGGTTAGAGTAGGGGTATGTGGGTGGTGGGTTGTAATGTGGGGGCGGGGGTATTGTGTTTTTTTTTTACAGGCAAAAGAGCTGTTTTCTTTGGGGCATGCCCCGCAAAAAGGCCCTTTTAAGGGCTGGTAAGGTAATAGAGCTGTTAACTTTTGTAATTTAGTATAGGGTAGGGCATTTTTTTTATTTTGGGGGGCTTTGTTATTTTATTAGGGGGCTTAGATTAGGTGTAATTAGTTTAAAATTCTTGTAATATTTTTTTATTTTTTGTAATTTAGTGTTTGTTTGTTTTTTGTAATTAAGTGGGGGTTTTTTTGTACTTTAGTTTAGTTTATTTAATTGTAGATAATTGTAGGTACTTGTAGTTAATTTATTTAATGATAGTGTAGTGTTAGGTTTAATTGTAACTTAGGTTAGGATTTATTTTACAGGTAATTTTGTAATTATTTTAACTAGGTAGCTATTAAATAGTCAATAACTATTTAATAGCTATTGTACCTAGTTAAAATAAATACAAAGTTGCCTGTAAAATAAATATAAATGCTAAAATAGCTACAATGTAACTATTAGTTATATTGCAGCTATATTAGGGTTTATTTTACAGGTAAGTATTTAGTTTTAAATAGGATTCATTTATTTAATTAATTTAATGATAGTGTAGTGTTAGGTGTAATTGTAACTTAGGTTAGGATTTATTTTACAGGTAAATTTGTATTTATTTTAGCTAGGTAGCTATTAAATAGTAATTAACTATTTAATAACTATTGTACCAAGTTAAAATAAATACAAAGTTGCCTGTAAAATAAATATAAATCCTAAAATAGCTACAATGTAACATTAGTTATATTGTAGCTAGCTTAGGGTTTATTTTACAGGTAAGTATTTAGTTTTAAATAGGATTCATTTATTTAACTATAGTAAATTTATTTCATTTTATTTAAATTATATTTAAGTTAGGGGGTGTTAGGGTTAGACTTAGGTTTAGGGGTTAATAACCTTATTATAGTAGCGGAGACGTTGGGGGCGGGAGATTAGGGGTTAATAATTGTAGGTAGGTGGCGGCGATGTTAGGGAGGGCAGATTAGGGGTTAATAAAATGTATTATAGTGTTTGCAAGGCGGGAGTGCGGCGGTTTAGGGGTTAATACATTTATTATAGTGGCAGCGATTTCCGGTCGGCAGATTAGTGGTTAATACTTGTAGTTAGATTGCAGCGACTTTGGGGGGGCAGATTAGGGGTTAATAACTATAATGTAGGGGTCGGCGATGTTAGGGACAGCAGATTAGGGGTTAATAGCTATAATTTTAGGTTGCGGCGATATCAGGTTGGCAGATTAGGGGTTAATACTTGTAGTTAGATTGCAGCGACGTTGGGGGGGCAGATTAGGGGTTAATAACTATAATGTAGGGGTCGGCGATGTTAGGGACAGCAGATTAGGGGTTAATAGCTATAATGTAGGTGGCGGCGATATCCGGTCGGCAGATTAGGGGTTAATACTTGTAGTTAGATTGCGGCGACGTTGGGGGGGGGCAGATTAGGGGTTAGTAACTATAATGTAGGGGTCGGCGATGTTAGGGACAGCAGATTAGGGGTTAATAGCTATAATGTAGGTGGCGGCGATATCCGGTCGGCAGATTAGGGGTTAATACTTTTAGTTAGATTGCGGTGACATTAGGGGGGGCAGATTAGGGGTTAATAACTATAATGTAGGGGTCGGCGATGTTAGGGACAGCAGATTAGGGGTTAATAGCTATAATTTTAGGTTGCGGCGATATCAGGTTGGCAGATTAGGGGTTAATACTTGTAGTTAGATTGCGGCGACGTTGGGGGGGCAGATTAGGGGTTAATAACTATAATGTAGGGGTCGGCGATGTTAGGGACAGCAGATTAGGGGTTAATAGCTATAATGTAGGTGGCGGCGATATCCGGTCGGCAGATTAGGGGTTAATACTTGTAGTTAGATTGTGGCGACGTTGGGGGGGGGCAGATTAGGGGTTAGTAACTATAATGTAGGGGTCGGCGATGTTAGGGACAGCAGATTAGGGGTTAATAGCTATAATGTAGGTGGCGGCGATATCCGGTCGGCAGATTAGGGGTTAATACTTGTAGTTAGATTGCGGCGACATTGGGGGGGGGGGCAGATTAGGGGTTAATAACTATAATGTAGGGGTCGGCGATGTTAGGGACAGCAGATTAGGGGTTCATAGCTATAATGTAGGTGGCGGCGATATCCGGTCGGCAGATTAGGGGTTGATAAGATAATGCAGGTGTCAGCGATAGCGGGGGCGGCAGATTAGGTCTTAATAAGTGTCAGATTAGGGGTGTTTAGAGACTCGGGGTACATGTTAGGGTGTTAGGTGCAGACTTAGTGTTTCCCCATAGGAAACAATGGGGCTGCGGTGTTAGTTTTTTTTTCAGCCGAAACTCCCATTGTTTCCTATGGGGAAATGCCGAATTTTACCGAGCTAATTCGGATTTATTCGGAGATACGGCAGCTATTTCGGATTCATTCGGTAGATTCGGAAGTATTTTAATTCGGAAATTCGAATCGATCCGAATCTCCGAATTTACTGAATTTTCCGAATTTCCGAAGAAATCCGAAACGAACCGCACATGTCTAGTTAGTGTTAAGGGGGTATTGGGTGGGTTTTAGAGTAGGGTTGGTTATGTGGGTGGTGGGTTTTAATGTTGGGGGGATTTGTAATTTTTTTTACAGGTAAGAGAGCTGATTACTTTGGGGCAATGCCCTGCAAAAGGCCATTTTAAGGGCTATTTGTAATTTAGTGTAGGGTAGGGTTTTTTTTATTTTGGGGGGGCTTTTTTATTTTGTTAGGGGGATTAGATTAGGTGTAATTAGTTTTAAAATCATGTAATTTGTTTATTATTTTCTGTAATTTAGTGTTTGGTTTTTTTGTACTTTAGATAATTGAATATAATTGTATTTAATTTAGAGAATTAATTTAATTATAGTGTAGTGTTAGGTTTAATTGTAACTTAGGTTAGGTTTTATTTTACAGGTACTTTTGTATTTATTTTAGCTAGGTAGTTATTAAATAGTTAATAACTATTTAATAACTATTCTACCTAGTTAAAATAAATACAAACTTGCCTGTAAAATAAAAATAAATCCTAAGCTAGATACAATGTAACTATTAGTTATATTGTAGCTATCTTAGGGTTTATTTTACAGGTAAGTATTTAGTTTTAAATAGGAATAATTTAGTTAATTATAGTTATTTTATTTCGATTTCTTTTAATTATATTTTAGTTAGGGGGTGTTAGGTTTAGGGTTAGACTCAGGTTTAGGGGTTAATAACTTTAATATAGTGGCGGCGTTGGGGGCTGCAGATTAGGGGTTAATAAATGTAGGTAGGTGGCGGCGACATAGGGGGCGGCAGATTAGGGGTTAATAAATATAATGTAGGTGTCGGCAATGTTGGGGCAGCAGATTAGGGGTTCATAAGTATAATGTAGTTGGCGGCGATGTCGGGGCGGCAGATTAGGGGTTAATAAGTGTAAGATTAGGGGTGTTTAGACTCGGGTTTCATGTTAGGGTGTTAGGTGTAGACATAAAATATATTTCCCCATAGGAATCAATGGGGCTGCGTTAAGGAGCTTTACGCTGCTTTTTGGCATGAGCACGTTACACCAGCTCACCGCTAACGTAAGCAGCACTGGTATTGGAGTGCGGTAAGGAGCAAAATTTTGCTCAATGTTCACTTCTTGTCTGGGTTGTAAACACCCGTAATACCAGCGCTGTCTGTAAGTGAGCGGTGAACATAAACTGCTCGTTAGCACCGCACAGCTCAAAAGGAAAAACTCGTAATCTAGCCGAAAGTTTCCCAACTTGAAACACATGTATAACCAAGGTAAGTTCGTCAGGATATATAGAATTACAGCCATTCAGGCCACATTCTTTCGTTTTAGAAACAGTTCCGGTTACAGTTGCCAATGCAGGCTACATTTTAGCGATTCTGAGATATCTGTAAGCCTTAGTGATATATACATAGAAATCGAAAAGGGAAGGTAATTAGAAAACATTACTTTTCCGGCTGAAGGATCATCAGAAAAGCCGCTGTAGTTTCTACAGCCCTCAGAGCATGTGGAGACGGGCCGTGTTTCTGGCGAGTCTTCAGACTCGCCAGAAACACAACTTATGAAGCAGCGGTCTAAAGACCGCTGCTCCATAACCCTGTCCGCCTGCTCTGAGCAGGCGGACAGGAATCGCCGGAAATCAACCCGATCGAATACGATCGGGTTGATTGACACCTCCCTGCTGGTGGCCGATTGGCCACGAGTCAGCAGGGGGCGGCGTTGCACCAGCAGCTCTTGTGAGCTGCTGGTGCAATGTTAAATGTGGAGAGCGTATTGCTCTCCGCATTTAGCGAGGTCTTGCGGACCTGATCCGCAGTGTCGGATCAGGTCCGCAATCCCTTTGATAAATTGGGGCCTAAGTTACACTTTTACTGTCTCGTGCATTCCAGCACATCTTCGCCTGAATCCTTCAGTCAGCCTGTGCCTTATCCGCGTCACAATGAGGAACCTGTGTCTGTGTGATTTCAATCTACCCCCACTCACCCGCTTCAGTCTGCACATTTCCAGAGGACAGCGATCAGATGTATGCAGAAAGGACCCCGGCTTAGGGGCCGTCTGCAGCTGCCTGTATCTTGTTTTCTTTAGTCACCACCAAACTCCCAGGTAGACGTGATCGCTCCTGCGTCACCTTCTCCTCCTGGGGCAGATATCAAAGGGCCAGTTGAACTGTAATGCAGCTACAGGTATTCATAAAGGCACTTAGCATAAAAGCACTTTAGCATATAGCATAAAGAGTCTTTCTTTTTTATCAACATGTTTCAGATAAACATTGCTGGTATATGGTTGCTTGACAGCAAAGTGTACAGCATGATTAGGATCTTGCCAAAGCACGTTTCTCCCCTATATGCTCCTAATAACAGGGCCTTCATCAGGGCTATATATATAGAATAGAATAAATAGAACATATTCTGCTATGTGCAGGACATTGGAATGTGAAATATTCATATTTTAATGTCAGGTTAGCCCACTTGAGAATATATGGGATAGGGTTTGAGTGTGAGTAGGGTGTTTTTTCCCCACTTTTTTGGCTTCATTGACTTCTATGGGGGAATAGGTTAGGGCGCCCGTTATTGTAAGTTAGGCTTTTAGTGAGCCTCAGATTAGCGCAAGAGCGATAACTTTTTACTTTCAACTCATAATACCAGCGCAACCTGACATACATAAAAATTTTACTTCTAGCACAATTAGCACTCTAGCGAATGCGCTTAATATCGATCTTCTGGTCATCGGGTCCCCTGTGTTCTATATGTGATCTATGGCTAGCACTGGTTTTCAATATATAGCTCTTATGCCTTGTTTTTTCTCTCTGGCTCCACCTATCTGCAGCTGCGGTCCATTTGCAATAACTTTCTGTCTATACTAACCCAGCTCTTCCTGATCTCCTTTCCCAATAACAGTGTTATCTTTGGTTGTCTTTGCTTTTGTTTGTTCCTGCTGTTGCTGTTAGATTGGATTCTGACCTTGGATTTTTAACTGACTATTCTTCTGCCTTACCCTCTGGTACCTTGCTACTCTTGTGCGTTCTTACCTGGCTTGTATCCAACTATTCTCTGCCTTTCTAAAATTGTTTGCTGCTGCCTGCCTGATATTGAACTTAGACTATTTTACTATTCTTTTGGATCTTGATTCTGGGTCTACTATTTAATTTCCTATCTTGAACTTTTCCCAGTCTAAGTGAACTTCCATCTGACGCCTATTGGCAGCCAGGAAGTAGGGAAGAAATATCTCGGTATTGTTGTCTGATAATTACTTTCTATAACAAAATTTTTAACAAACCTCATACTGTAAATCGTTAAACAGCTATGGTTGAAGATGTAAAATATTGCCAAAAGTTTGTCTTTCTGAATAATATTCCTACTACTGTAAGAAGATATCAACACAATGTTCTAGATATTGTAGGTCATGATTTTTCAACACATGATTTTTTTAAAAACCCTTGCAAAAGATCTCAGTTACCAACATACAAGATGGTACAGAAAACAGTTAAATTCGGATGACACAGTTTCTGATAGAAATTATGTTTGAAAAAAAACAAACAAAAGAACTGTAAATTACAAACACCATGAAATAAAAAGATTTCTAGATGTTGTTGTTTTGATTTGTATCATCTTTCCTATAGATAGCATGAGATATCATGTATATATGTTTATTAAAAGACCACTCAATGCAGTAGAATTGCATAAGTAACACATGCATATTGAAAAGTCAAGGCAAAAACACCTACTCTGAATTTCAAATAAACAGTAGATTTTTTTCTGCCAAATTTATTTTTTCTCCCATTTTCCGGTCCCCTGTATCATGTGACAGCCATCAGCCAATAACAGATTAGTATACGTATACCCTATGAGCTTTTGCACATGCTCAGTAGGAACTTGTTCCCCAGAAAGTGTGAATATAAAAAAACTGTGCTAAAGTTGATAATGGAAGTAAATTGGAAAGTGTCCTGAATCATAAAAGTTTATTTTTCTGAATCATAAAAGTTTATTTTGACTTAAGTGTCCCTTTAAATACATTTACAAATGTAAATTTCTGTAATGCCCAGTACCAATGAATTGTACAATAGCAATGGTTAGATATAAAAATGCTGAAAAGGACTACATAAAATGGCTAATCTGTTTATTTTTTATGTATTTTATATATATATATATATATATATATAAATATATATATATATATATATATATATATATATATATATATATATATATATATATACAGGGAGTGCAGAATTATTAGGCAAGTTGTATTTTTGAGGATTAATTTTATTATTGAACAACAACCATGTTCTCAATGAACCCAAAAAACTCATTAATATCAAAGCTGAATAGTTTTGGAAGTAGTTTTTAGTTTGTTTTTAGTTAGAGCTATTTTAGGGGGATATCTGTGTGTGCAGGTGACTATTACTGTGCATAATTATTAGGCAACTTAACAAAAAACAAATATATACCCATTTCAATTATTTATATTTACCAGTGAAACCAATATAACATCTCAACATTCACAAATATACATTTCTGACATTCAAAAACAAAACAAAAACAAATCAGTGACCAATATAGCCACCTTTCTTTGCAAGGACACTCAAAAGCCTGCCATCCATGGATTCTGCGAGTGTTTTGATCTGTTCACTATCAACATTGCATGCAGCAGCAACCACACACTCCCAGACACTGTTCAGAGAGGTGTACTGTTTTCCCTCCTTGTAAATCTCACATTTGATGATGGACCACAGGTTCTCAATGGGGTTCAGATCAGGTGAACAAGGAGGCCATGTCATTAGATTTTCTTCTTTTATACCCTTTCTTGCCAGCCACGCTGTGGAGTACTTGGACGCGTGTGATGGAGCATTGTCCTGCATGAAAATCATGTTTTTCTTGAAGGATGCAGACTTCTTCATGTACCACTGCTTGAAGAAGGTGTCTTCCAGAAACTGGCAGTAGGACTGGGAGTTGAGCTTGACTCCATCCTCAACCCGAAAAGGCCCCACAAGCTCATCTTTGATGATACCAGCCCAAACCAGTACTCCACCTCCACCTTGCTGGCGTCTGAGTCGGACTGGAGCTCTCTGCCCTTTACCAATCCAGCCACGGGCCCATCCATCTGGCCCATCCAGACTCACTCTCATTTCATCAGTCCATAAAACCTTAGAAAAATCAGTCTTGAGATATTTCTTGGCCCAGTCTTGACGTTTCAGCTTGTGTGTCTTGTTCAGTGGTGGTCGTCTTTCAGCCTTTCTTACCTTGGCCATGTCTCTGAGTATTGTACACCTTGTGCTTTTGGGCACTCCAGTGATGTGGCAGCTCTGAAATATGGCCAAACTGGTGGCAAGTGGCATCTTGGCAGCTGCACGCTTGACTTTTCTCAGTTCATGGGCAGTTATTTTGCGCCTTGGTTTTTCCACACGCTTCTTGCGACCCTGTTGACTCTTTTGAATGAAACGCTGGATTGTTCGATGATCACGCTTCAGAAGCTTTGCAATTTTAAGAGTGCTGCATCCCTCTGCAAGATATCTCACTATTTTTGACTTTTCTGAGCCTGTCAAGTCCTTCTTTTGACCCATTTTGCCAAAGGAAAGGAAGTTGCCTAATAATTATGCACACCTGATATAGGGTGTTGATGTCATTAGACCACACCCCTTCTCATTACAGAGATGCACATCACCTAATATGCTTAATTGGTAGTAGGCTTTCGAGCCTATACAGCTTGGAGTAAGACAACATGCATAAAGAGGATGATGTGGTCAACATACTCATTTGCCTAATAATTCTGCACTCCCTGTATATATATATATATATATATATATATTATTTTTTTTCTTACAAAGTATTTAAATTTTTTTACTGTGACAGATTTAATCCTTTTTTAAAACAATTTAAAATACATATGTTAAGAACTTTGTAGTATTTTTATTATTACAAGATTATTCAAAACACACATATTGGCAGAAGATTTATTTTGCCAAAATAAGAACAAACAACAAATACTTAAATCCTGATCACAACAATGTGTTTGCTGAAAAAGACAAACATACTTTAAATTAGAATCACAAACATGCAAGCAGGGCCACCATCAGGGGGTGAAAGGGGTTACTCCTGTCAGGAGCCCACTGTGCCAGGGGGCCTTATGAGGCAAGTACAACTATGAGGGTACTATAGCAGCTATTGAGCGCGGGAAATGTCATTACAAGGACTAAAGCATTAGCATTTGAGAGGATTTCTGAGTTTGCACTAACCCACTATGCACAGTATGAGACAGACTTGGCACTTCAGTTTGTACAGTGTGTGCCTGAGTCAGACCACAGATCACTTTCATTTGCAGAGGAGGTAGAACTTACTTAGTAAATGTTTTTTTATTTCTTTGTGCTATTTCGAATTGTAACTTCAGTGTGATAGTTGTATGGTGGGGCCAGGGGTCCATGAAAACAATTTTTTTTAGCAATATGCAGTAGTATATTTATGATTATTTAACCATGCTGTAGAAATTCTATATTTAAACCATGTAGAAAAGTTTCCTTCTCAATACACAAATGGTAGGTGCCATTTTGGCAGATATGATTTGTTTTTATTTATATATATTTTTTAATTACATTCCAGTTTACTGCCCCTCTATGCAAGGACTTCCCAGATGACAGGAAGCATTTCATCTAAGATTTTTACATCTGCATAAAATGTTATACTTTAAGGCTAAGATTGCTCAGTGTTTGAAATGAGAAAGGTTAACTTTATTTTATTTTTTCTTAAAAAGTATTTAAAATAATTTACTGTGACAGGTTTAATCCCTTTTTAAAAAAATTTGAAATACATATGTTAATAACTTTGTAGTATTTTTATTATTGCAAGATGGTGACACAATGTTTTAAAAATTGTAACTCATGATTATTCAAAACACACATTTTGGTATTTTAAAAACCCATGCAAAAGATTTATTTTGCCAAAAAAAGAAGGAACAACAAATAGTTAAATCCTGATCACAACAATGGCGCCCATTTAACAAGCTCAATAGTGAGCTTGTGGGCCCGTGTTTCTGGTGAGTCTTCAGACTCGCCAGAAACAGCAGTTATGAAGCATTGGCCGCGAGTCTGCAGGGGGCGGCGTTGCACCAGCAGCTCTTGCGAGCTGCTGGTGCAATGCTGAATACGGAGAGCGTATTGCTCTCCGCATTCAGCATGGTCTGGCAAACCTGATCCGCACTGTCGGATCAGGTCCGGCAGACTTTGTTAAATAGAGGTCCATGTGTTTGCTGAAAAAGACAAACATACCATAAATTACAATCACAAACATGCAAGCAGGGCCGCCATCAGGGGGTGAAAGGGATGAATCCTTTCAGGGGCCCACTGGGCCAGGGGGCCTTATCAGGCAAGCACAACTATTTTTAATGTTGTCAGCCACCAGAGGGCGCTACAGCAGAGTGCTATTGAGCGTGGGATATGTCATTACAAGGAATAAAGCATTAGAATTTGAGAGGATTTGTGAGTTTGCATTAAACTACTATGCACAGTGTGAGACAGACTTGGCATTTCACTTTTTACAGTCAGACGGCAGATCACTTTGATTTGCAGAGGAGGTAGGATTTAGTAAATGTTTTTTATTTCTTTGTCCAATTTCGGATTGTAACGTCAGTGTGGTAGTTGTATGGTGGGGCCAGGGGTCCATAAGCAATATGCAGCAGTGTATTTATGATTATTTGACAATGCTCTAGAAATTCTATTTTGAAAACCATGCAGAAATGTTTCCTCCTCAATACACAAATGGTAGGTGCCCTTTTGGCAGATATGATTTTTTTATTTATATATATATATTAATTAAATTCCATTCTACTGCCCCTCTATGCAAGGACTTCCCAGATGATAGGAGGCATTTCATCTAAGATTTTTACATCTGCATACAATGTTATACAGGTTCACTTGTCACTGTTCAGTTTACACTACAGCTGACTTAATTTTGAAATACATGCAAACAAGCCTAAATTCAGTATGTAACCAGATCAAATGGTATGAGACTGAGTACCACAGCTTATGGTTCCACCAATACCATATAGAGTACAACATTTTCAAAATCCATAAGTACAGCTAACAGATGGGAACACCAGATTTGAAGTGGTGCTCTTGCTTGAGGAAAATGGGAAAAAAAACATATGTCAATCTTTCAAAAGTACTTTTTTTATCTACCCATTCTGACAGATCATTAAAGTATAATTTTGAATTCACAGAAGTATTTTTGTTTGCAAATTTACAAATATGACTCTTTAAAAAGTGACTTCTTAATTTCTGATATTTTTATCATGCATGTCACATACTGTTAATTTAGGGGATGACAATGTGCAGAAATTTTACCTCCTGTGAGTGTTTCTGTGACTGTCTGTGTTTATGTCTTTGTGCTTTTGTTGGTGTCTCTATGAGTGTGTATGTATTTTTTTTTCTGTGGGTCTCTCTGTGAGGGTGTGTGTGTCTGTCTTTGTGCATTTTCTGTGGATGTCTCTGTGAGGGTGTGTGTGTCTGTTTTTATGCATTTTCTATGGGTGTCTCTGTGAGGGTGTGTGAGGGTGTGTCTGTCTGTTTTTATGCATTTTCTGTGGGTATCTCTGTGAGGGTGTGTGTGTGTGTATGTAGGTCTTTGTGTATTTTCTGTTGATGCCTCTGTGAGGGCAGGTGTGTATGTCTCTGTGTGTTTTCTGTGGATGTCTCTGTGAGGGAGTGTGTGTGTGTCTGTGTTTTCTGTGGATGTCTCTGTGAGGGTGTGTGCTTAGGTCTTTGTGCATTTAGCTCTCCACTTGTAATCTAGCCTAAAATGTCTATGAATTGTTTAACCCAACTATCCATTTAATTGATAAAATAACTGGTATCTGTGAAAGCAATGTAATTGTTTAAGGTGCTTGTCTACTTCTGGAATGTTGGAGGAGATTTTTTTGTATTAAAGAGCCTAGATGAATATTAGAACTGTGTTATAAATGGACTGACTAATTAAGAATAGATCAGTTTAAGGGTTAGTAATTTCCATCATCTAAGAATTGTATCTCGGCTGGTCGACTGGGAGGAAGGTCAGCCTAGGAGCAGGTAGTAACCATTATGTTATTTGAGGTAAGTTAGGCAGTTCCTCAGTTTCTTCTGGACATCAGCTGGGAATTTCAGAAAACCACTCTTAATCTAGCCCAGAATGAATAACCACAAAGGTTTTAGTTTATGTATTTGTTTATGTATTTAAAACAAATATATTAACCCGTTAAAAAATAAACACACCTGGCTATATTATCCTCTTCAATGACCATGAGTATTAATAACATTTTAATTAAAGCACTTACCTTCATGGATAGTGTTGATCTAATTAGATATTCAGCAACAAATTAAATATTATGACACAGCAGATTTTGCTACATACAACTATATAATGTAAAACTGATGTACTGCATATTTTTTCCGGAAACTCAAGCTCATGTAATGAGTTAATTTCTCAAAATATGTTAATAGTAGTGATATACTAATATTATGAATTTATTAAACGCTGCTATGAATTCTCAATCAATGTTCCAGCCAAATATAGAAAATTATAGACATATTCTAATTCACATCAGAATGTTTTAAGCACCTAGTTGGTATTCCTGTCACACCTTGTGAGGTAAAAACCTGTTAAAAGTCAGCTCTCTAGGGGTTTCATTTAAACTGAAGCATCATTTTGAGGTAATAACACATTATAACAGATGATAGCAAATTATAGCAAAGATACGGTCTGCCTTGCCATAAAAAAAAAAAGTTAAATCTCAAAAATAGTTACCTGTATGCTGTTTTAAAATTTCTGTGTTCCTTCTGTTTACTTAAACTTCTTAAATATTTTTTAATTAACATTTTTAGTTTCACACCCACTCTGAAGTGCATTAAAAAAAAAGAAATATAGAAAATATTAATATTATTATTACCATTATAATCGCCACTATTTATTTGTAAAGCATTGCCAAATTCCATATTGCTGGGCGAGTAGAGATACACAATAACACTGACACATTGTAAAATAAAAAATCATACAACTGGGGCAGAGCTTGTCTACAACTGAAAAACACATGCATTGCTTCTGCTCTGAGCTCTGTAAAATATTAAAGTGCAGGCACTTAATAAAACTGAGAGATTTGGAGGTCATCAGCTCATTTCCTAGTCCTATGAGTCTTCTATCCTGCTGCATAGATCATTTTCAAGCTACTGCTGGGGTGTTGGCCAGAGTGGTGCTGCAGATCAGGACGCAGCTGAGAGAGAGACCGGAAAAGTGATGAACGTGATCTGTGCTGCCCGTGTACTTTTCCAATCTCTTTGCAGTACTTCATCATAGATCCCTCTCATCTAGGCTGCCATAGAAGATCTAACTACCATCGCTTCATTGCTGGACAACATCACTATTACAAAGACTGCAGACTAATGTTGGGCAGTGCTGTTTTATCAACTGGAGGCCACATTTTTCTCTTGTAAGCACTAACACAGGTACTGTTGAAAAGGATCCCTAGCCCTATTTTCTAGGGAAAAGTATTATATTATAAGTCTCTGCTGACACTTATTTGGGCCCCTTTCTCACTATCATTCTGCATAATTAAACTGTGCACATAGACGAGAGAGGGGAGAAACAGGAAGGACTAAAAGAGGAAAGAAAGACAATCACCTAGATTACGAGTTTTGCGTTGCGGCTTTTACTGCTGAAAAAAATGGCAATTTCAATGTAAAAGCAGTAACGCTGCTATTGGGAGTCGTGTCGGTATAGCTATACCGCAAGCATTTTATCCTGTAACACAAAGTCAATACCGCACTCAAAAAAATTACATTTTTGCGTGGGATTTTCATAGCGCCGGTATTACAGGTTGTGCGGTGAGGCTAAAATGCTTGCGTTATGCTCTATAACGACACAATCCATAATGCCATCTAAGACCAGTAGTTATGGATTTTGTGTAACAAAAATGTTTCAAAAACTCTTAACTTAAATGTTACAAAGTATACAAACACCCATAACCTACCTATTAACCCCTTAAACCGAGGCCCTCTTGCATTGTAAACACTATATTAAACTTTTTTACCCTTAATCTTCTGCCCACCCATATCATGGCTATTAAATAAACCTATTAACCCCTAATCTGCTGCCCACCATATCGCTAACACTATTTAAATATATTAACCCCTCTTCCGCCACTCACCGACATCGCCGTCATATAGAGTTATATTGTAATTTTAATTTAAAGTTAGGGGGGTGTTAGGTTTAGAGGTTAATAGTTTAATTTAGTGTTTTGCGATGTGGGGGGCCAGCGGTTTAGGGGTTAATAGGTTTGTTTAGTGGTGGAGATGTGGGAGGCCAGAGGTTTAGGGGTTAATAACTTTATATAGTGGTGGCGATGTCGGGGAGCTGCGGAAAAGGGGTTAATAACTTTATTATTAACTGTTTTTTAAACAAAGCGGTAAAATGTACATGCATGCATAAGGTTAGCTCGATCTAGTGCTGTTATAAACGGTCTTGATACATTTTATGCGTCTTTATAGCAACTGGCCTGTATTTGAAACATGCATAGTGTGATCAAGTGTCGGTCCTTCCGTGAAGATTGTAAGAAGTATTGGCATTAAATTCACTAAGTCTGGCACAACCCAGACTATAATAAAATATAAACTACATAAATGATAAAGTGATACTGTCACAACAGTTGATATCTCACTGTTTTTGTAGGTACTAATGGTATGTCTAAGTCTGGCACAACCCAGACTGGGGCCCGGTACTTGACAGCAGAATATAAGGGATGGATGGAAAATTAAGGTATTGAAGGGAACCCCCTTATGGTAATTATGGGAAGGGAGGTGTCATAATGGGGGGTTAGTGATCTAAGTGGCACTGTGGTGTGGGGTAGGGGGATATAAAAAAGGGGAGGTTTTTGGCAGGGTTAGGGAGCAGGTAGAGAGTACTGGCTGTGGTAACATGAGAGAGGGTATAAGGGGTGTCAAGGAGCAGGGGAAGGGCAGGTGCAGCAGTGGAGGTTGAGTGGGTGGGAAGCTGAGGATGCCAGGGTGGCCCGGGGCGAGGCGGTATAGTTCAGGGAGGTAATAAAAAAAGGGGGGCATCTTAGGGGACAAGAGGGGGTATCAGCAGGTAGTCGAGGAGGGCAACCAAGTGGGGTGCTAGTAAGGAGGAGATAAGGTGGTTGAGTTTATATGTTATGTTGTTTTACAGAGGAAAGTGCCATTACGGCCGTGGGAGAGGTGGCTGTCGAAGCCAGGACAGAGGAGTTGGTGGAACAGCAGGAGCTGTGGACTGAGCCACCGCTAGTGGTGACTTCAGTGAGGAAGAGGACCCACTGGAAGGGACATCTGCAGGAGCAATAACGACTGGCCAGGTAGGGGATATGTCTACTTTGGCGCAGCTTTTGAGGTTGTTGTCCCCGCAATGGAGAGGGGAGGAGAAGGGTGGCACTGAGTAGGAGGACAGGAGGGACAGAGGTGGTGTTGCTAACATGGGCCAGGGTCGACAGATCCAGGGACAGGAGCAGATACAAAAGAGGTAGGTCCTCTGCCAGGAGGGGGCCGGTTAGACGCATTCTGGAGATGAACAGAGGGGATACAGCCAGAGTAGCTATGGGAGAGGCAGTAGAGTTCAGGGAGGTAATAAAAAAAGGGGGGGGCATCTTAGGGGACAGGAGAGGGTATCAGAGGGTAGTCGGGGAGGGCAACCAAGTGGGGTGCTGGTAAGGAGGAGATAAGGTGGGTGAGTTGATTTGTTTGTTGTTTTACAGAGGAAAGGGCCATTACGGCCGTGGGAGAAGTGGCTGTCGAAGCGAGGACAGAGTAGTTGGTGGAACAGCAGGAGCTGTGGATGGAGCCACCACTAGAGCTGGAGGCCACTGGGGGGGACTTCGGTGAGTAAGAGGACCCATGGGAAGGGACATCCGCAGGTAGGAGATATGTCTATATTGGCACAGCTTTTGAGGTTGTTATCCCCGCAACGGGGAAGGGAGGAGGAGGGAGGCAGGAAGTGGGGTGAGAGGGGAGGGTTAGTGGACAGATGGGGGCTTTGACTGGCTCCTCTTCCTAACAGGTTGTAAAGTCCAGACTGGGGTGGGGAGGGATACTACCCCCATAGGAGGAAGGATTTATCCAGAGGGCACAGAAGGTCCCGTCGCCGCTGAGTAGGAGGACAGAAGGGACAGATGTGGTGTTGCCAACATGGGCCAGGGTTGACAGATCCAGGGACAGGAGCAGATACAGCAGAGGGAGGTCCCCTGCCAGGAGGGGGCCGGTTAGACGCATTCTGAAGACGGACAGAGGGGATACGGCCAGAGTAGCCAGGGGGTTCAGCCGAGAGGAGGGCAACAGGCTGGCCACGGTTATCATGGACGCTGGACAGAGGGAAGGACCAGCAACAGCAGTACAGTCGGCAGGTGAGATGGCTGGGCTGCTTCATAGTGTGAATGATGGTTTTTCTGGGGAAAGAGAGGTATTGTTAGCGGGGTTGAGGGGTTTAATTGCAATGTTGGAAAAGTCAAAGGGACTGAGGGAGTCACCTGCAGTTGCTTGAGTCCAGCCAGGTTGAGAGGTGCAGGTGGTAGCACCAAAATCGGGAGGGAGTACGATGCCTACGGAGAGTACGGGTGCTAGCGGTGGTGGGAAGACACTAAAGGTGTCGGAAGATACGTTGAGGAGGCCTTGTTTATGCTCAGTGGGCTCGTTGGGTATACATCTCCCCAATGAGATGAAGGAGAAGATTTGGAAGAATTAGTTTTTAGAAATCTTGTCCCTGCTTCCCTTGGATCATGCACTGGAGGTGGAGGAGGATGAGAAGGAAAAAGGGAAGAAGGAGGAGGAGGAGAGGAAGAAACTGTGGCGGAAGCTGCCCAAGACGTTTGGGAACGAGGGAGTTTTGTATTTTGGCGAGTGTGGTAAGTGAGAAGTTCCCGGAACAGGGGTCATCCCTGTTTTGTTATTATGATAAAATCGCAAATGCATACAGGACGTATGGGGGGATTGCCTGGTGGCCTTATGATCAGAGGTTTATGTAGAGGATGGCGGTACGACCCACGATGCGTTGGGATGACAGGGATATGGGCATTTTGTTGGAGATATGGGGGCCTATTTATCAAGCCGTCAACCGCAAATACGCTTGAATTCCGCAACGTAATTGTAGAGAGCTTGATTTGCCTTATTTATCAAAGGCTACAGACACAGTCCGACACAGATCGATGCTTACGTCACTACAGATGTTCCGAATGCAAATTCGGCACTATCTGACTACTTTTGCTAGTTAACAAATTCCTAGCAGGTACGCTCGCCACTATTCCGGCCCAGTGTACCCTGGAAGCGGCGGATGCCATAGGAATCAGTGGGAGTCTTAAAGCAGCGAAAGCTTATGTTCGCTGCTGCCCGATATCCAATTGATTCCTATGGGAGAATAAAGTAACGTTTACACCTAACACCCTAACATGTACCCCAAGTCTAAACACCCCTAATCTGCCGCCCCCTACACCGCCGCCACCTACATTATACTTATTAACCCCAAATCTGCCACCCCCTACACCACCGCCACCTACATTATACTTATTAACCCCTAATATGCCGCCCCACCACCACCGCCACCTACATTATACTTATTAACCCCTAATCTGCCGCCCCCTACACCGCCGCCACCTACATAAAGTTATTAACCCCTATCCTGCCGCTCCCGGAGCCCACCGCAACTAAATAAATGTATTAACCCCTAAACCACCAGCCCCCCACATCGCCATAAACTAAATTAACCTATTAACCCCTAAACCTAACAACCCGCTAACTGTATATTAAATATTAACTTATCCCTATCTTATAATAAATTTAAACTTACCTTTAGATTTCAATTAAACTATATTAAACTAATAATTAACCTATTCTAACTATTATAATAAAGTTACATTAAACTATATTAAATTAATAATTAACCTACCCTAACTATTATAATAAAATTGCATTAAACTATATTAAACTAATAATTAATCTACACTAACTGTTATACTAAAATTACATTAAACTATATTAAATTAATAATTAATCCAATCTAACTTTTATACTAAAATTACATAAAGCTACAAATTAAAATAACTATATTTTATATTTAAACACCTAACCCTACTCAAATAATTGAAATCTACACTAAAAAAATTACAAAGTTACCAAAAACTAACAACTAAGTTACAAAAAAACAACAAACACTAAGTTACACAAAAAAAATAAACACTAAGCTACAAAAAATAAAAAAGAAATTATCAAAGCTTTAAACTAATTACACCTAATCTAAGGGCCCTATGAAAATAAAAAAGACCCCCCAAAATAAAAAAAAACCCTAACCTACAATAAACTACAAATAGCCCTTAAAAGGGCCTTTTGCGGGGCATTGCCCCAAAGTAATCAGCTCTTTTACTTGAAAAAAAAAATACAAATACCCCCCAACAGTAAAACCCACCACCCACACAACCAACCCCCCAAATAAAAAGCTAACTAAAAAAAACCAAGCTCCCATTGCCCTGAAAAGGGCATTTGGATAGGCATTGCCCTTAAAAGGGCATTTAGATCTATTGCAACCCATAGATTCTTTTTATTTTTTTTTGTGTAACTTAGTGTTTGTTATTTTTTGTAACTTAGTTGTTAGTTTTTGGTAACTTAGTAATTTTTTAGTTTATATTTAAATTATTTATTAGGTTTTTAAATATATAATATAGTTATTTTAATTTCTAGTTTTATGTAATTTTAGTATAAAAGTTAGGTTAGATTAATTATTAATTTAAGATAGTTTAATGTAATTTTATTATAATAGTTAGGGAAGGTTAATTATTAGTTTATTATAGTTTAATGTAATTTTAGTATAACAGTTAGTGTAGATTACTTAGTAATTTTATTATAATAGGGTAGGTTAATTATTAATTTAATTTAGTTTAATGTAATTTTATTACAATAGTTAAAATAGGTTAATTATTAGTTTAATATAGTTTAATTTAAATCTAAAGGTACGTTTAAATTTATTATAAGATAGGGATGAGTTAATATTTAATATAAAGTTAGCGGGTTGTTAGGTTTAGGGGTTAATAGGTTAATTTAGTTTATGGTGATGTGGGGGGCTGGCGGTTTAGGGGTTAATACATTTATTTAGTTGCGGTGGGCTCCGGGAGCGGCAGGATAGGGGTTAATAACTTTATGTAGGTGGCGGCGGTGTAGGAGGCAGCAGATTAGGGGTTAATAAGGATAATGTAGGTGGCGGTGGGCTCCGGGAGCGGAGGAATAGGGGTTAATAAGTTTATTAGAGTGGCGCTGGGCTCTGGGAGCGGTGGATTAGGGGTTAATAACTTTATTTAGTTGTGGCGGGGTCGAGGAGCGGCGGGATAGGGGTTAAACAGTTTAGTATAGTGGCGGTGTTTAGTGACAGTATACAAATAAAGCTGTGAAAAAAGCTGAAGAGCAGCGAGATCGATGACTGTTAGTTAACAACAGTCCGCTGCTCATCGCCCTGTACTTGGTGCGCGGCTTTTTGACAGCTTTTTTGGTAACTATGGAAAACATATTCAGGTCCGCGACAGCTAAGTTAGGCTCTATGACTCCTCTGCGGGGGTCAGTCCTTTCGGAGGGCGGGTTAGGGACCGGGAAGCGGGGGAGCTAGCCGGAGTACATCTAACAGTTATCCGCAAAGGCCTCTGCTTCCAATTCAATGAGGGACAGTGCCGATTTGTTG
Source organism: Bombina bombina (assembly GCF_027579735.1). NCBI lineage: Eukaryota > Metazoa > Chordata > Amphibia > Anura > Bombinatoridae > Bombina > Bombina bombina. Next base: position 1,080,374,954 of record NC_069499.1, on the reverse strand, counting down.
CATTGTGCAAGTACAAGCACAAGTGCTCAGGTTGCGGAGGAATTAATTCCTTCACAAAATGTGTTAAGAAAGCCCGGCAAGTGGGTAATGCAAGCACAGACCCCGGTGAGGGTAGAAAGGATGGTACCATGGCTAAGGGAATACGCCAGTAGGCGGGGCCACGCAGCAGATGCAGAATTATTGTTAACTGGTTTCAGTTTGGGTTTTATTATCCCGTTTAGAGAGCAAGAAGTTGGGGTTTTTGGGAGGAATTTGAAATCGGCCAGGGAGTTTACCTTGGTGGTAAGGGAGAAATTATACAAGGAGGTTTCATTGGGGAGAATGGCAGGGCCATTTGAGGGCCCACCACTGGTGGGGCTGCAGATTTCTCTGCTGGGAGTTCTGCCTAAGAAGGGGGAGGGGCAATTCTAAATGATCCATCACCTCTCGCACCCTAAAGGGTTGTCAGTGAACGATGGCATTGATCCAGAGTTGGTATCGGTAAATATGCTTCTTTCGACAAGGCTGTGACACTGGTGTGGGTGGCGGGTCCAGAAGCTTTGCTTGCCAAAGTGGACATGGAATCTGCTTTCCTGCTATTACCAGTCCACCCGAGGCTCCATCATTTGCTGGTCTGTTACTTTGATGGGTTGTTCTTTGTTGACCTGTGCCTACCCATAGGCTGTTCTATCTCTTGTTCGTACTTTGAGAGGTTTAGCTTATTTGTGGAGTGGGTAGTAAGACAGAAAGCGGGGAAGTCTTCTGTAGTGCACTACTTGGATGACTTCTTATTTGTTGGCGTGGACGGATCCGGGGATTGCAAGCATTTGGTGGAGTAATTTGGGGAAGTAGCTCGGGATTTCCGTATTCCAGTTGCGGCAGACAAGTCGGAGGGTCAAGTGACTTCATTGAGTTTCCTGGGTATACAGCTGGATACCATAAGAATGAAATGTAGGCTCCCGGAGGACAAGCTATGGTACCTTATGGTGGTGTTGTGGGAGGCATTGGGCACAAAGAAGGTCACTTTGTGACAGCTGCAATCCTTGCTGGGTAAGCTCAATTTTGTCTGCCAGATTATCCCATTCGGCAGGGTTTTCTGCCGCCGGCTATCATTGGCAAGAGTGCGGGTGTTGGATCCGCGGCATTATATCAGGTTGACTATAGAACTGAAGGAAGATCTGAGGGTGTGGTTAATGTTCCTTGAAGAGTTAAACTGTAGGTTTATTATACAGGAGATGGGCTGGACTAACGACAGCTTGTGTTTGTTCACAGATGCTTCAGGGGCCCACGGGTTTGGGGCATACCTGCAGGGTAGGTGGTGTGTGAAAGCATGGCCCTCAAGCTGGGTAGATGCAGGTTTGACGAGGAACCTCACGTTCTTGGAATTTTTTCCACTGGTTGTAGATCTTCGGGTGTGGCCTCACATTTTGAAGGACAAGAGGGTCAGCTTTCATTCAGATAACTTAGTCGTGGTCCTGGCTATTAACAGGCTTATGGCTAATTCACCCCCGGTGGTGAAACTGTTGAGAGTGTTTGTTTTAGAATGCTTGCGTAACAATGTGTGTTTGAGGGCTGTCCATGTCCTAGGGAAACTGAATGTTATAGCTGACTTTGTCCCGTTTTCAGTGAGAACGGTTTTGGATGGTAGCGCCGGACACGGACGGAGAAGAGGTGCCCTGCCCGAGGGACCTGTGGAGTTTGGGTTGTGTTGGGTGATTAGTCTTATCAAAGGAGCGTTGGCTCCTAGCACATGGAAGGCGTACGCCCGTGTGTGGCGGTGCGAACTGGAAGGAAGAAGGCATTTGGCTGGGGACAAGAGTTTTCAGTTGGGGGTTTTGCTGTCATGGGTGAAGAGTTGGGGGGGAGGAAGGACTGTTGCCTTCTGAGATAAGGAAAAGGGTGGGGGTATTAGCCTTCATGTTTTAGTTGCTGGGGTCTGATGATTTGACAAAGGTGTGTGTGGTTAGGATGGCAATCAGAGGATTGTGTTGTGGGAAGGGGCGGAAGGATGGTAGGAGGCCAGTGATGTTTGCAGTTCTGGAAAATGTGGTGGGTTGTTTGAAGGGTTTGTGTTTTTCTAGGTTTGAGGAGGGGCTATTTAAGACGGCTTTTGTTTTGGCATTTTTTGTCGCTTTCAGAGTGTCGGAGTTGGTGGGTATGAATAGGAAGGATGAAGGGGGTCTCTGCATGGATGAAGTGGTTTTAAAGGAGGGTTTGGTGGAGATGTGGTTGAGGAGGTCCAAGACTGACCAGGCAGGAAAAGGATATTTGATATGTTTGAAAGAAACTGAGGGTGTATGTTGTCCTGTGGCAGCATTTTGGGCCTTTCTCAGTCTCCGCCCTTTGAGGAATGGCCCATTCTTGATTCATGAGAATGGTTCAATCTTGTCTCGATTCCAATTTATATTGGTGTTCCGGAAGGCATTGGGGATATTAGGAATGGGGAGTCTGGAGTTGGGATCCCATTCGTTCATAATTGGGGCGGTGACTGAGGCTGCTGGGCTGGGTCTTGATGTGTCGGTGATTAAGAGGATTGTGAGGTGGAGGTCTGAGAGATTTAGGGGCTATGTTAGGCCGGGAATGGTTTTGTAGTTAGGAGGCGGCAGCTTATACAGCTTTATTTTTTTTTTTCTTGGCAGGTCCGGTGAGGTGCTGGGTGATCGGGCATAAATATGTTTATTGGGCAAGGAAAACTGCTGCTGTGAAGGAAGATGGAGTTCAATTGGGACTGTCCAGGGATCAAGTTCTGTTAAAGTGGTTTGGGGTGAGGGGCATGAAGTGGGGACAGTTGATTGGAAAAGTGTTGGAATATGCTAGATTGTTTTCTCCTCCACAGATCTTGGTAGTCCATGTGGGTGGGAACGATCTGGGATTCATGTCCCAGAAGGACTTAGTGGACGAAATTAAGAGGGGTATGGATAGATTAAGGCAGCTCTTCCCGGTGTTGGTCATAGTGTGGTCTGAAATTGAGAGTCGGTTGGTGTGGAGGTCAGCTTGGGATTTGGGGAGGTTAGAGGCTTCCAGACGGAAGATTAACAGGATGGTGAGTGGGTATGTGAGGCGGATTCGGGGGGAGTTTGAGACATGTGGAGTTCGAGGGAGAATCAAGTAAATGCTTTTATTTGAGGGATGGGGTTCATCTGAACGAGGTGGGTTTACACCTCTTTAATTTCACATTGAAGGAAGGGATCGGAAAGGCCTTTGCTCTGGTTGGTGGTCCTCACCTGGGGGGTGAGTGGTGGCGGGGTGCTTGCTTTGGTTGGTAGAGGCTTACGCGTGTAATAATGTGGATTGTACTTCCTGTTTGAGCAGCAGGGGGATGGTTTAATGGTGGAAGCCCCTCCCCATAGATGGGCGGGGCTTGTGGCGTTAATAGAGGGGGCAAGCACTGTGATTGGTTAAGAAGTTAAGGTTATTTATGTTTATTTATGTTTATTTGTTATGTTAATAAAGGAGCTGCAGCCTTTTCAATCCCAAGTAAAGTGTGAAGTGTGTTTCTGTCAGATGGGTTGGAATGGCAACTTGACTATGTGGGGTCAAGTAAGAACCCTGAAGGAGTGAAATGGAGGAAAGGGTTATATGACCCCACTAGGAAGCAGGGCATGGGGTGAGATAGAGGACAAGGGTATGGGCTTGGAAGAGGTGTTTATAAGCGCATAACAGGAAGTAGGAGCAGACAGTTTTATCTGGAGCAGCACAGTGGGAGATCTTCCCACCCTCCCTCCCTCCCTCCCTCCCTCCCTAAGGTTTGGTTAGGCAACGTGTCACAGCTGTGGTGGGGTGCTTGCTCTGGTTGGTAGAGGCTTACGCATGTAATAATGTGGATTGTACTTCCTGTTCAAGCAGCAAGGGGATGGTTTAATGGTGTTAGCCCTTCCCCTGAGATGGGCGGGGCTTGTGGAGTTAATAGAGGGGGAAAGCACTGTGATTGGTTAAGAAGTTAAGGTTTTTTATGTTTATTTGTTTTGTTAATAAAGGAGCTGTGGCCTTTTCAATCCCAAATAAAGTGTGAAGTGTGTTTCTCTGGGATGGGTTGGAATGGCAACTTGACTATGTGGGGTAAATGTAAATATGTGTGTATGAGAGTGTATACTATAAATATGCATGAGTGTCTCTGTGTGTGTGTGTGTAAATATGTGTATGAGTGGGTGTGTTTGTGTATAAATGAAAATGTGTGTGTGTATGAGTATATAAATATGTATGAGTATGTGTAAATATGTGTGTATAAATGTAAATGTGTGTGTATGAGAGTGTATAAATATGTGTGAATGTGTGTGTGTAAATATGTGGATGAGTGTGTGTGTGTATATAAATGTGTATACATAACTATGAGTATATGTGTGTAAATATGTGAGTGTGTGTCTGTGTAAATATATGTGTGTGCATAAATGTAAATGTGTGTGTATGAGAGTGTATAAATATGTGTGTGTGTATAAATATAAATGTGTGTGTATAAATATGTAAGAGTGTGTGTAAATATGTGTATGAGTGTGTGTGTGTAAATATGTGTGTAAAAATGTGTGTAGGAGTTTATACTGTGTGTGTATATATATATATATATATATATATATATATATATATATATATATATAAATGTCAAAAACGAGAACACTCACCAGGACTTAACATATTAAAGCAATCACAGCTTTTATTGACAAAGTGACGTTTCGAGGATTCTAACCTCGTCCTCAGACTTAAAGTCTGAGGACGAGGTTAGAATCCTCGAAACATCACTTTGTCAATAAAAGCTGTGATTGCTTTAATATGTTAAGTCCTGGTGAGTGCTCTCGTTTTTGACATTTGTAAAAAGGCACGTTGTGGCATTGGATGCACCCTGGGCGTTTATGATATAACAGAGTGAGTGCAGAGTTCATTTGGAAATTTGTATATATATATATATATATATATATATATATATATATATACATTGTATGTAACATCCTGGACATGTTTCAAAATATTTACCAAGGATATTTTATTACCAGGGTAAAGTGGTGGCCGGCACAATATTCCCACAACAGGTGCAGGTTCCATAACCCATGTGGGTAGTCTGTGCTCCTAATTGGCTTCAATACACTGGACCTTTTTCAGAGAGACTATTGACTTTCCTTTTTTCAACAAGTGATTTATTTGTCCACAAATATAGAGCCTTTATCAAAGGGCTGTTTTTATGGTATTTAGCCCTAAATCTAATTAAGATTGAAAGAATATATAAGCTAATACTAGTGGATGCATTTCCTAAAGAATGTGTTTGGCAGTTTGCCATAATAGGGGTATACAAATCCTATTTGTCCTACTAGTATGCATATGAGGGTTTATAGAGTGTATATGGTTATATAATCAGCTTTTTTATTCCTCAACTTAGTAATGGCTAAGAAGTGTGTAGACCTTACTCTGCTATATATGTTATCATATGTAAATATCTGCTCTCCTTTTGCTAGTTGGACTTTAATTAAGCATGCACCTTGTGGCTAAAACAAATATCTTACTTCTAATACTAAATTTGCTTTTCCCATTGATATCTTTAAAATCATACCTAGGTTGGTTTAAAAGCATCAGTTCACTACTAAGAGCTATTTGGCGATTGGTAGCTACATATACTGTATATGTCTCTTCTCATTGGCTAACCATATATTAGCTCACAGTAGTGCATTGCTGCCCCTGAGCCTACCAAGGGTTACTTATGAACAAAAGAATACCAAGAAAATTAAGCAAATTTGATAACAGAAGTGAAATGGCATATTGTATAAAATTACATGCACTATCTGCAATATGATAGTTTAATCATTTTCACTTTCTGTCCCTTTAAAAGACTAAATAACTCCCTTATTGAAATTTTATCCTTGAAACCAGACTCCAGTTGTCCTCCACCAATATAATGGATAATCTGTGATGACTGGGCACAATGATAGTTGGGTCACACAATGTCCCACCTCAAAGCATCACTTTAGCCCCACTGTTAATCCCGACCTATGATGTAGATTTTTGACTAATCAGTAATTTTTCCCCTTGACTGCTAGTAACATACAAATTAATGATTTTACCTCTTTAGCTGCCAGTAACAAGTAAACAAAAGTGATTTTACCCCCTTGTCTGCCCCTCACTACTTTCTGCTCCATATTGTAGTCATGGCGGGAGAGGGGCATAGGAGGGGCATATAAGGTGGGAGGGGCAATAGGTGGAGGAGGGATAGATGAGGTAGTTAGGTGGAGCAAAAAGGGGGTGGGGGGCCCTGCCAACACTTTTGCCCGGGGTCCCTGGTTGGTCTCAGTCCGCCCCTGAACCTAACCTTACTATTCTAATAAAATTTAAAAAACTACCAATTAAAATATAAAAATTACAAATTTAAAAAACCTAACACTGCAAAAAAATTAAAAAATCTAAATTACAACAAAAAAAAACAAGTTTACAAAAAATAATAAACACTAAAATCAAGAAAAATAAAAAACTCTAATGGCTAGATTTAGAGTTTTGTCGGTAACGACCCGAAAAGCTAACGCTGGCTTTTTTCTGGCCGCACCTTTAAAATAACTCTGGTATTGAGAGTCCATATAATGTCAGCGTTAGGCTCCAAAAAAGGAGCGTAGAGCATATTTAACGCAACTGCAACTCTCGATACCAGAGTTGCTTACGGACGCGGCCAGCCTCAAAAACGTGCTCGTGCACGATTCCCCCATAGGAAACAATGGGGCTACTATAATAAAGTTATTAACCCCTAATCCGCCTCACTAACCCTATAATAAATAGTATTAACCCCCGAATCTGCCCTCCCTAACATCGCCGACACCTAACTTCAATTATTAACCCCTAATCTGCCGACTGGAGCTCACCGCTATTCTAATAAATGCATTAACCCCTAAAGCTAAGTCTAACCCTAACACTAACACCCCCCTAAATTAAATATAATTTTAATCTAACGAAATTAATTATCTCTTATTAAATAAATTATTCCTATTTAAAGCTAAATACTTACCTGTAAAATAAATCCTAATATAGCTACAATATAAATTATATTTTAGGATTAATATTTATTTTACAGGTAACTTTGTAATTATTTTAACCAGGTACAATAGCTATTAAATAGTTAAGAACTATTTAATAGTTACCTAGTTAAAATAATAACAAAATTACCTGTAAAATAAATCCTAACCTAAGTTACAATTAAACCTAACACTACACTATCATTAAATTAATTAAATAAAATATCTACAATTACCTACAATTAAACCTAACACTACACTATCAATACATTAATTAAATACAATATCTACAAATAACTACAATGAAATAAACTAACTAAAGTACAAAAAATAAAAAAGAACTAAGTTACAAAAAATAAAAAAATATTTACAAACATAAGGAAAATCTTACAACAATTTTAAACTAATTACACCTACTCTAAGCCCCCTAATAAAGTAACAAAGCCCCATAAAATAAAAAATGCCCTACCCTATTCTAAATTACTAAAGTTCAAAGCTCTTTTACCTTACCAGCCCTGAACAGGGCCCTTTGCGGGGCATGCCCCAAAGAATTCAGCTCTTTTGCCTGTAAAAAAAAAACATACAATACCCCCCCCAACATTACAACCCACCACCCACATACCCCTAATCTAACCCAAACCCCCCTTAAATAAACCTAACACTAAGCCCCTGAAGATCTTCCTACCTTGTCTTCACCTCACCGGGTATCACACCGATCCGTCCTGGCTCCGATATCTTCATCCAACCCAAGAGGGGGCTAGACATCCATCATCCGATGGCTGAAGAAGTCCAGAAGAGGGTCCAAAGTCTTCATCCTATCCGGGAAGAAGAGTAGATCCGGACCGGCAACCATCTTCTTCCAAGCGGCATCTTCTATCTTCATCCGATGAGGACCGGCTCCATCCTGAAGACCTCCACCGCGGACCCATCTTCATCCGGCGACGTCCAACTGAAGAATGACGGTTCCGTTAAGGGACGTCATCCAAGATGGCGTCCCTCGAATTCCGATTGGCTGATAGGATTCTATCAGCCAATCGGAATTAAGGTAGGAATATTCTGATTGGCTCATGGAATCAGCCAATCAGAATCAAGTTCAATCCGATTGGCTGATCCAATCAGCCAATCAGATTGAGCTCGCACTCTATTGGCTGTTCCGATCAGCCAATCAGAATATTCCTACCTTAATTCCGATTGGCTGATAGAATCCTATCAGCCAATCGGAATTCGAGGGACGCCATCTTGGATGACGTCCCTTAAAGGAACCGTCATTCTTCAATTGGACGTCGCCGGATGAAGATGGGTCCGCGGTGGAGGTCTTCAGGATGGAGCCGGTCCTCATCGGATGAAGATAGAAGATGCCGCTTGGAAGAAGATGGTTGCCGGTCCGGATCTACTCTTCTTCCCGGATAGGATGAAGACTTTGGACCCTCTTCTGGACTTCTTCAGCCATCGGATGATGGATGTCTAGCCCCCTCTTGGGTTGGATGAAGATATCGGAGCCAGGACGGATTGGTGTGATACCCGGTGAGGTGAAGACAAGGTAGGAAGATCTTCAGGGGCTTAGTGTTAGGTTTATTTAAGGGGGGTTTGGGTTAGATTAGGGGTATGTGGGTGGTGGGTTGTAATGTTGTGGGGGGGGTATTGTATGTTTTTTTTTACAGGCAAAAGAGCTGAATTCTTTGGGGCATGCCCCGCAAAGGGCCCTGTTCAGGGCTGGTAAGGTAAAAGAGCTTTGAACTTTAGTAATTTAGAATAGGGTAGGGCATTTTTTATTTTGGGGGGCTTTGTTATTTTATTAGGGGGCTTAGAGTAGGTGTAATTAGTTTAAAATTGTTGTAAGATTTTTCTTATGTTTGTAAATATTTTTTTATTTTTTGTAACTTAGTTCTTTTTTATTTTTTGTACTTTAGTTAGTTTATTTCATTGTAGTTATTTTTAGGTATTGTATTTAATTAATGTATTGATAGTGTAGTGTTAGGTTTAATTGTAGGTAATTGTAGGCATTTTATTTAATTAATTTAATGATAGTATAGTGTTAGGTTTAATTGTAACTTAGGTTAGGATTTATTTTACAGGTAATTTTGTTATTATTTTAACTATTTTAGCTATTAAATAGTTCTTAACTATTTAATAGCTATTGTACCTGGTTAAAATAAATACAAAGTTACCTGTAAAATAAATATTAATCCTAAAATAGCTATAATATAATTATAATTTATATTGTAGCTATATTAGGATTTATTTTACAGGTAAGTATTTAGCTTTAAATAGGAATAATTTATTTAATAAGAGTTAATTAATTTCGTTAGATAAAAATTATATTTAACTTAGGGGGGTGTTAGTGTTAGGGTTAGACTTAGCTTTAGGGGTTAATACATTTATTAGAATAGCGGTGAGCTCCAGTCGGCAGATTAGGGGTTAATGTTTGAAGTTAGGTGTCGGCGATCTTAGGGAGGGCAGATTAGGGGTTAATACTATTTATTATAGGGTTAGTGAGGCGGATTAGGGGTTAATAACTTTATTATGATAGCAGTGCGGTCCGCTCGGCAGATTAGGGGTTAATAAGTGTAGGCAGGTGGAGGCGACGTTGTGGGGGGCAGATTAGGGGTTAATAAATATAATATAGGGGTCGGCGATGTTAGGGGCAGCAGATTAGGGGTACATAGCTATAATGTAGGTGGCGGCTCTTTGCGGTCGGCAGATTAGGGGTTAATTATTGTAGGTAGCTGGCTGCGACATTGTGGGGGGCAGGTTAGGGGTTAATAAATATAATATTGGGGTCGGCGGTGTTAGGGGCAGCAGATTAGGGGTACATAAGGATAACGTAGGTGGCGGTCGGCAGATTAGGGGTTAAAAAAATTAAATCGAGTGGCGGCGATGTGGGGGGGCCTCGGTTTAGGGGTACATAGGTAGTTTATGGGTGTTAGTGTACTTTAGAGTACAGTAGTCAAGAGCTTTATGAACCGGAGTTAGCCCAGAAAGCTCTTAACTACTGACTTTTTTCTGCGGCTGGAGTTTTGTCGTTAGAATTCTAACGCTCACTTCAGACACGACTCTAAATACCAGAGTTAGAAAAATCCCATTGAAAAGATAGGATATGCAATTGATGTAAGGGGATCTGCGGTATGGAAAAGTCACGGCTGAAAAGTGAGCGTTAGACCCTTTTTTGAGTGACTCCAAATACCGGAGGTAGCCTAAAACCAGCGTTAGGAGCCTCTAACGCTGGTTTTCACGGCTACCGCCAAACTCCAAATCTAGGCCTAAGATTACAAAATCTAATAGACATATAAAAATAAAAAAGGCTCCCCAAAAATAAATACACCCCCTAGCCTACAATAAACTATCAATAGCCGTTTAAAGGGCCCTTTGTATGGCATTGCCCTAAAGAAATCAGCTCTTTTACCATAAGTAAAACCCACCACCCAACCAACCCCCCAAAATAAAAAACCTAACTCTAAAAAACCCCTAAACTACCCATTGCCCATGAAAGGGCATTAAGAGGAATAATGGGAAGCGCTATAAGCTAGCGATTTTAGAGGCAAGATAAGTAATATTAGGTTATATTACTGTGATATTGTAGGATTTACTAATCTAAATGTTAATACACAAATTATAGTACACAAAATCTATAGTACATAAAATCGATGAAAGGTTAATCACTTTAAGATAAGGTCTGTGATTGTATATATAAATAAATATTTTACTAAACAGAATAAAAAAAACAACAATGAATAAAATAAGCTGTGGCCACAACACTACAATATATAAGAAAACAGAGGGACACAAAGTTTAGTGCAAAGTAAGTCTATTGGAGCAAGGAGCTGTTACATTCGCAACTTGCTGTGTGTGTGTGAGCTCATAAAAAAGAAAACCATACCAGGTATAATGGACCAGAGTAATGGAAGCTTGTCAAGGTGCTTGAATAACAGAGCACAGGTACAGATGTAATCAATACTTACACATATATGTTCAAATCACAAAGGCCTAAGACCAGAGCGGTTTCTAGATACAGGGATCCACAACAGCAGTAAACAATCCCTGTTCAGCCCGTCATGCCTTCTTCTGTTAGTTGAAATTAACAGTGAAGGTAAAAGAAGTATAACAACAACGATTCCCGTGATTCTTATATGCTATAGTGACTCAGTAAGTACATCCTCTGAAACATGCCTTTGCTCCTCTTCTTTAGCGTGTCCGCTTGAATCAATTGCAGCTAACACACACATACTGCTCCGCTCCGCTCCACGTCAGATCCTATAGGCCCCTCCTCCAGGCTCCATGATAGTAGAATCGGCCCACTCTCTTGCTCAGGACTAAACAAAAGGAATGGAGTCACAGTACTCCACAAATGTAAACAAAAAAACAATCCAAGAAAGTCCACATTATGGTATGTGATTAGTAAAAGATCCAGAAGCTGATAAAAACTAAAATAATATAATTTCTCTTGTTAAGTGTATCCAGTCCACGGATCATCCATTACTTATGGGATATTAACTCCTCCCCAACAGGAAGTGCAAGAGGATTCACCCAGCAGAGCTGCTATATAGCTCCTCCCCTAACTGCCATTACCAGTCATTCTCTTGCACCCAACGAATAGATAGGATGTGTGAGAGGACTGTGGTGATTATACTTAGTTTCATACCTTCAATCAAAAGTTTGTTATTTTATAATAGCACCGGAGTGTGTTATTCCTTCTCTGGTAGAATTTGAAGAAGAATCTACCTGAGTTTTTCTATGATTTTAGCCGGAGTAGTTAAGATCATATTGCTGTTTCTCGGCCATCTGAGGAGAGGTAAACTTCAGATCAGGTGACAGCGGGCAGATTAATCTGCAAAGAGGTATGTAGCAGCTTATTATTTTCTGACAATGGAATTGATGAGAAAATTCTGCCATACCGATATAATGTAAACTCAGCCTTAAATGCAGTAGCAGCAACTGGTATCAGGCTGTCATGTATGTATATTTTACACTTCAGTATTCTGGGGAATGGCACTTCACTGGAATTATACTGTATGCATAAAACTTTAGCCTAATTTGCAGGGACTAGCAACAGGCTTTTTAATAACACTCAATTTATTAATGTTAAACGTTTTTTGCTGGCATGTAAAATCATTTAATTTTCTGAGGTACTGGGTGAAAAAATGTTTTGGGTACTATTTTTTTCCACTTGGCAGTCGTTTTATTTAATTTATGACAGTTTACTGATCTCTCTCACTGTTATGTGTGAGGGGGAGGGACCTTTTTTGGTGCTTTTGCTACGCATCAAAAAATTCAGTCAGAAGTTTATTGTCTTCCCTGCATGATCCGGTTCATCTCTACAGAACTCAGGGGTCTTCAAAACTTGTTTTGAGGGAGGTAATCACTCACAGCAGAGCTGTGAGATTGTAGTTGACTGTGATAAAAAAAAACGTTTATTTCTGTATTTTTTTTTTTTTTTTTCTGCTATCAGGGTTAGTTATCCTTTGCTAATGGGAGCAATCCTTTGCTAAAATTGTGTTTTTTACAAAGATTTGATGCTATAACTTTTCAGTTTATTAATTTTCAACTGTCATAACTTTTTCTGTGCTTCTTATAGGCACAGTACGTTTTCATATTATAGTAAATTACTTGAAAAGTATTTCCAAGTTGCTAGTTTATTTGCTAGTGTGTTAAACATGTCTGATTCAGAGGAAGATATCTGTGCTATATGTGCTAAAGCCAAAGTGGAGCCCAATAGAAATTTATGTACTAACTGTATTGATGCTACTTTAAATAAAAGTGAATCTGTACAAATTGAACATATTTCACCAAACAACGAGGGGAGAGTTATGCCGACTAACTCGCCTCACGTGTCAGTACCTGCATCTCCCGCTCGGGAGGTGCGTGATATTGTAGCGCCGAGTACATCTGGGCGGCCATTACAAATCACATTACAGGATATGGCTACTGTTATGACTGAAGTTTTGGCTAAATTACCAGAACTAAGAGGTAAGCGTGATCACTCTGGGGTGAGAACAGAGTGTGCTGATAATATTAGGGCCATGTCAGACACTGCGTCACAATTTGCAGAACATGAGGACGGAGAGCTTCATTCTGCGGGTGACGGTTCTGATCCAAACAAACTGGATTCAGATATTTCAAATTTTAAATTTAAGCTGGAAAACCTCCGTGTATTACTAGGGGAGGTGTTAGCGGCTCTGAATGATTGTAACACAGTTGCAATACCAGAGAAAATGTGTAGGTTGGATAAATATTTTGCGGGTACCGGCGAGTACTGACGTTTTTCCTATACCTAAGAGACTTACTGAAATTGTTACTAAGGAGTGGGATAGACCCGGTGTGCCGTTCTCACCCCCTCCGATATTTAGAAAGATGTTTCCAATAGACGCCACCACACGGGACTTATGGCAAACGGTCCCTAAGGTGGAGGGAGCAGTTTCTACTTTAGCTAAGCGTACCACTATCCCGGTGGAGGATAGCTGTGCCTTTTCAGATCCAATGGATAAAAAGTTAGAGGGTTACCTTAAGAAAATGTTTGTTCAACAAGGTTTTATATTGCAACCTCTTGCATGCATTGCGCCTGTCACGGCTGCAGCAGCATTTTGGTTTGAGTCTCTGGAAGAGACACTTGAATCAGCTCCATTAGATGAGATTACACACAAGCTTAAAGCCCTTAAGTTAGCTAACTCATTTATTTCAGATGCCGTAGTACATTTAACTAAACTTACGGCTAAGAATTCCGGATTCGCCATTCAGGCACGCAGAGCACTGTGGTTAAAATCCTGGTCAGCTTACGTTACTTCTAAATCTAAATTGCTTAATATACCTTTCAAAGGGCAGACCTTATTCGGGCCCGGGTTGAAAGAAATTATCGCTGACATTACAGGAGGTAAAGGCCATGCCCTGCCTCAAGACAGAGCCAAACCTAAGGCTAGACAGTCTAATTTTCGTTCCTTTCGTAATTTCAAAGCAGGAGCAGCATCAACTTCCTCTGCACCAAAACAGGAAGGAGCTGTTGCTCGCTACAGACAAGGCTAGAGACCTAACCAGTCCTGGAACAAGGGCAAGCAGGCCAGGAAACCTGCTGCTGCCCCTAAGACAGCATGAATCGAGGGCCCCCGATCCGGGAACGGATCTAGTGGGGGGCAGACTTTCTCTCTTCGCCCAGGCTTGGGCAAGAGATGTCCAGGATCCCTGGGCGTTAGAGATCATATCTCAGGGATACCTTCTAGACTTCAAATTCTCTCCCCCAAGAGGGAGATTTCATCTGTCAAGGTTGTCAACAAACCAAATAAAGAAAGAGGCGTTTCTACGCTGCGTACAAGATCTTTTATTAATGGGAGTGATCCATCCGGTTCCGCGGTCGGAACAAGGACAAGGGTTTTACTCAAATCTGTTTGTGGTTCCCAAAAAAGAGGGAACTTTCAGGCCAATCTTGGATTTAAAGATCCTAAACAAATTCCTAAGAGTTCCATCGTTCAAAATGGAAACTATTCGGACAATTTTACCCATGATCCAAAAGGGTCAGTACATGACCACAGTGGATTTAAAGGATGCTTACCTTCACATACCGATTCACAAAGATCATTACCGGTATCTAAGGTTTGCCTTTCTAGACAGGCATTACCAGTTTGTAGCTCTTCCATTCGGATTGGCTACGGCTCCGAGAATCTTCACAAAGATTCTGTGTGCTCTTCTGACGGTACTAAGACCGCGAGGAATTGCGGTAGCTCCGTACCTAGACGACATTCTGATACAAGCTTCAAGCTTTCAAACTGCCAAGTCTCATACAGAGTTAGTACTGGCCTTTCTAAGGTCGCATGGATGGAAGGTGAACGAAAAGAAGAGTTCTCTCTTTCCACTCACAAGAGTTCCCTTCTTGGGGACTCTTATAGATTCTGTAGAAATGAAGATTTACCTGACAGAAGACAGGTTAACAAAACAAAGCTTCAAAATGCATGCCGTGTCCTTCATTCCATTCAACACCCGTCAGTAGCTCAATGCATGGAGGTGATCGGCTTAATGGTAGCAGCAATGGACATAGTACCCTTTGCACGTCTACATCTCAGACCGCTGCAATTGTGCATGCTTAGTCAGTGGAATGGGGATTACTCAGACTTGTCCCCTACTCTGAATCTGGATCAAGAGACCAGAAATTCTCTTCTATGGTGTCTTTCTTGGCCACATCTGTCCAGGGGGATGCCATTCAGCAGGCCGGACTGTACAATTGTAACAGACGCCAGCCTACTAGGTTGGGGCGCTGTCTGGAATTCTCTGAAGGCTCAGGGACAATGGAATCAGGAGGAGAGTCTCCTACCAATAAACATTCTGGAATTGAGAGCAGTTCTCAATGCCCTTCTGGCTTGGCCCCAGTTAACAACTCGGGGGTTCATCAGGTTTCAGTCGGACAACATCACGACTGTAGCTTACATCAACCATCAGGGAGGGACAAGAAGCTCCCTAGCAATGATGGAAGTATCAAAGATAATTTGCTGGGCAGAGTCTCACTCTTGCCACCTGTCAGCAATCCACATCCCGGGAGTGGAGAACTGGGAGGCGGATTTCTTAAGTCGTCAGACTTTTCATCCGGGGGAGTGGGAACTTCATCCGGAGGTCTTTGCCCAAATACTTTGACGTTGGGGCAAACCAGAGATAGATCTCATGGCGTCTCGACAGAACGCCAAGCTTCCTCGTTACGGGTCCAGATCCAGGGATCCGGGAGCGGTTCTGATAGATGCTTTGACAGCACCTTGGACCTTCGGGATGGCTTATGTGTTTCCACCCTTCCCGATGCTTCCTCGATTGATTGCCAGAATCAAACAGGAGAGAGCATCAGTGATTCTAATAACGCCTGCATGGCCACGCAGGACTTGGTATGCAGATCTAGTGGACATGTCATCCTGTCCACCTTGGTCGCTACCTCTGAAACAGGACCTTCTGATCCAGGGTCCCTTCAAACATCAAAATCTAATTTCTCTGAAGCTGACTGCTTGGAAATTGAACACTTGATTTTATCAAAACGTGGTTTTTCTGAGTCAGTTATTGATACCTTAATACAGGCTAGGAAGCCTGTTACCAGAAAGATTTACCATAAGATATGGCGCAAATACTTATATTGGTGCGAATCCAAGAGTTACTCATGGAGTAAGGTTAGGATTCCGAGGATATTGTCTTTTCTACAAGAAGGTTTAGAAAAGGGTTTATCCGCTAGTTCCTTAAAGGGACAGATTTCAGCTCTGTCCATTCTTTTACACAAACGTCTGTCAGAAGTTCCGGACGTTCAAGCTTTTTGTCAGGCTTTAGCTAGGATCAAGCCTGTGTTTAAAACTGTTGCTCCACCATGGAGTTTGAACTTAGTTCTTAATGTTTTACAGGGGGTTCCGTTTGAACCCCTTCATTCCATTGATATCAAGTTGTTATCTTGGAAAGTTCTGTTTTTAATGGCGATTTCCTCGGCTCGAAGAGTTTCTGAGTTATCTGCCTTACATTGTGATTCTCCTTATCTGATTTTTCATTCAGACAAGGTAGTTCTGCGTACTAAACCTGGGTTCCTACCTAAGGTGGTCACTAACAGGAATATCAATCAAGAGATTGTGGTTACATCTTTGTGTCCTAATCCTTCTTCGAAAAAGGAACGTCTGCTACACAATCTAGATGTAGTCCGTGCCCTGAAATTTTATCTACAGGCAACTAAGGATTTTCGACAAACGTCTTCCTTGTTTGTCGTTTATTCTGGTCAGAGGAGAGGTCAAAAAGCTTCGGCTACCTCTCTCTCCTTTTGGCTTCGTAGCATAATACGGTTAGCCTATGAGACTGCTGGACAGCAGCCTCCTGAAAGAATTACAGCACATTCTACTAGAGCTGTGGCTTCCACTTGGGCCTTTAAGAATGAGGCTTCTGTTGAACAGATTTGCAAGGCTGCAACTTGGTCTTCTCTTCATACTTTTTCCAAATTTTACAAATTTGACACTTTTGCTTCTTCGGAGGCTGTTTTTGGGAGAAAGGTTCTTCAGGCAGTGGTTCCTTCCGTATAAAGAGCCTGCCTGTCCCTCCCGTCATCCGTGTACTTTAGCTTTGGTATTGGTATCCCATAAGTAATGGATGATCCGTGGACTGGATACACTTAACAAGAGAAAACATAATTTATGCTTACCTGATAAATTTATTTCTCTTGTGGTGTATCCAGTCCACGGCCCGCCCTGTCACTTTAAGGCAGGTAATTTTTCCATTAAACTACAGTCACCACTGTACCCTATGGTTTTCCTTTCTCTGCATGTTTTCGGTCGAATGACTGGTAATGGCAGTTAGGGGAGGAGCTATATAGCAGCTCTGCTGGGTGAATCCTCTTGCACTTCCTGTTGGGGAGGAGTTAATATCCCATAAGTAATGGATGATCCGTGGACTGGATACACCACAAGAGAAATAAATTTATCAGGTAAGCATAAATTATGTTTTCATTGAAAATCCATTAAAAGTAGGCAGACTCCATGTAACAGAAATGAGCAATAAAAATGTAAAGTCTGACAGGATGGAAGCTGATCCCATCCTGCATGGAGCATCCTCTTCATACGGTCGCCGCCGTACACTGAAGTTGAATGCAAGGTAGCCATTTCAAAATGGTGTCCCTTGCATTCCTATTGGCTGATTTGATTCTTCAAATTCAAATCAGATAATAGGATGAGAGCTACTGAAATCCTATTGGTTATTCAAATCAGCCAATAGTATTTCAGTAGCTCTCATCCTATTGGCTGATTTGAATTTGAAGAATCAAGATTAAGACCTCGCCGCCTGGATGAAGACCTCGCCGCCTGAATGAAGACTTCTCGCCACCTGGATGTCAGGACTTCAGAAACTGTGAGTAGATCTTCTGAGGTTAGTGTTAGGTTTCTGTTCTGGAAGCTGTTCACCTGTTTGGTCTATACTATTTTATCTTTGAGTTAAGTTATACTCCACTTGTGAAGTGCATTTCACCTTTTACTCTACCAAACATTCTGAACTTTTTGATACAACAGTGCAAATTACGACTACTGCTGAGAATCTAAAGGAAGGCTGCAAATTCAAAGAGACCACCACCCATTTACCCGTTACCCGGATAGGCTGGCCAGCGAATAACTAAGCAAGTTACATGACCAAGGCACCACCAGCTACACAGGTCTGCCAGACGAGAGTGAGATTGGTTGCAAGGATAAGAAGGAGTGACAAAAAGATCCCCAGACAGGCACCTAATCATCCAGGAGCGGCGAGTCATGTGTGAAGACAGAACATATTCCACTTAAGCCGAAGCCGTGCCAAACCGGAGGTCGGGTAGGAGATTGGTTTCACTTTCTTCTATCTCACTCAGTTACACTATCTATTTTCGGATACCACTTAAACTTTGTATCAGTAATTTGAAGTTACCTAATTATGGTCCTCATTTGTAGTCTAATAAGAAACTATCAAATATAACGCCTTGATACTATTGTGCAATCATACTTAAATGTTATTATTTCTATTATTACTGTTCTGAGACTCAATTGTACCTATTAATTTTGACGCAGTGTTCAATATTGATATATTTTAGTAAACAAAGAAACAATCCAAAAAAGTCCAGGCTATGGTATACGATTAGTAAAAGAATCCAGAAGATGATAAAAACTAAAAAAAATATAATTTTATTGAATATCCATTAAAAGTAGGCACACTACATGTAACAGAAATGAGTAGTGATGTCGCGAACATAAAAATTTGGGTTCGCGAACGGCGAACGCAAACTTCCACAAATGTTCGTGAACGGGCGAACCAGGCGAACCGCCATAGACTTCAATAGGCAGGCGAATTTTAAAACCCACAGGGACTCTTTCTGGCCACAATAGTGATGGAAAAGTTGTTTCAAATGGACTAACACCTGGACTGTGGCATGCCGGAGGGGGGATCCATGGCAAAACTCCCATGGAAAATTACATAGTTGATGCAGAGTCTGGTTTTAATTCATAAAGGGCATAAATCACCTAACATTCCTAAATTGTTTGGAATAACGTGCTTTAAAACATCAGGTATGATGTTGTATCGATCAGGTAGTGTAAGGGTTACGCCGTTTCACAGTGACAGACCAAACTCCCGCAGCGGGTACAACATCATCATCATCACACCGTACGTCCATGTGTGTAATGCTGCCTGACTGAGGCATATCCCTGTTATCTACATCCTCTGGCAATAATGGTTGCGGATCACTCATTTCTTCCAACTGATGTGTAAATAACTCCTCTGACAGATCAAGTTAAGCGGCTGTGGTGCTAGTGTTGGTGGTGGCGGCAGGCGGGTGAGTGGTAACTTGAGAGGTGCCCGAAGCTAAGCTGGAGGAGGATGGTGCGTCAAGGTTCCGAGCGGAAGCTGTAGAAGATTGGGTGTCCTGTGTTAGCCAGTCAACTATGTCTTCAGAACTTTTCGAGTTCAGGGTACGTGGCCTCTGAACACTGGGCATTATTCTAGGGCCAAAGGGAATCACAGCATCACGACCACGACGGCCCCTGCGGGGTGGCCTGCCTCTGCCTGTCTTTTTTTTTTCGATTAGTGGTACTATGCGTGCAAGCTACTGTGACAACAGATATGAGTGGCACTGTGCACTGGCAGAAGTTGGCAGAGTAGACGCTGTAGGCCTGACACACACGCTTGCAGACAACTAACTGCTATTCAATCTATTACAGTCAAAATTGTATTTTTTTTTTTAATGTACACTACTGTTACACCAGATATGAGTTGCACTGGTGTGACACTGTGCCCTGGCAGGCCCTGAAATGCACACGTGTGAAGGAAACTGACTGCTATTATTTCACAGTCAAATTTCTAGTTTTCTTTTTAACCCCTTAAGGACCAAGGCCATTTTTCAATTTCTTTCCCTTAAGGACCAGGGCTATTTTTACATTTCTGCGGTGTTTGTGTTTTGCTGTAATTTTCCTCTTACTCATTTACTGTACCCACACATATTATATACCGTTTCTCTCGCCACTAAATGGACTTTCTAAAGATACCATTATTTTCATCATATCTTATAATTTATTATTAAAAATATTATAAAATATGAGGAAAAAATGGAAAAAAACACACTTTTTCTAACTTTGACCCCCAAAATCTGTTACACATCTACAACCACCAAAAAACAACCATGCTAAATAGTTTCTAAATTTTGTCCTGAGTTTAGAAATACCCAATGTTAACATATTCTTTGCTTTTTTTGCAAGTTATTAGGGAAATAAATACAAGAAGCACTTTGCTATTTCAAAACCATTTTTTATCAAAATGAGCGCTAGTTACATTGGAATCCTGATATCTGTCAGGAATACCTGAATATCCCTTGACATGTATATATATTTTTTTAGAAGACATCCCGAAGTATTGATCTAGGCCCATTTTGGTATATTTCATGCCACCATTTCACCGCCAAATGCGATCAAATAAAAAAAAATTGTTCACTTTTTCGCAAACTTTAGGTTTCTCACAGAAATTATTTACAAACAACTTATGCAATTATGGCATAAATGGTTGTAAATGCTTCTCTGGGATCCCCTTTGTTCAGAAATAGCAGACTTATATGGCTTTGGCGTTGCTTTTTGGTAATTAGAAGGCTGCTAAATGCCACTGCGCACCACACGTGTTTTATGCCCAGCAGTGAAGGGGTTAATTAGGGAGCATGTAGCTTAAGTGTAGTGTAGTAGACAACCCAAAGTATTGATCTAGGCCCATTTTGGTATATTTAATGCCACCATTTCACCGCCAAATGCAATCAAATTTAAAAAAAAACTTAAATTTTTTCGCAATTTTAGGTTTCTCACTGAAATTATTTGCAAACAGCTTGTGCAATTATGGCACAAATGGTTGTAAATGCTTCTCTGGGATCCCTTTTGTTCAGAAATAGCAGACATATATGACTTTGGCGTTGCTTTCTGGTAATTAGAAGGCCGCTAAATGCTGCTGCGCATCACATGTGTATTATGGCTAGCAGTGAAGGGGTTAATTAGGTAGTTTGTAGGGAGCTTGCAGGGTTAATGTTAGCTTTAGTGTAGAGATCAGCCTCCCACCTGACACATCAGACCCCCTGATCCCTCCCAAACAGCTCCCTTCCCTCCCCCACCCCACAATTGTCCCCGCCATCTTAAGTACTGGCAGAAAGTCTGCCAGTACTAAAATAAAAGGTTTTTAAATTTTTTAGCATATTTACATATGCTGTGGTGTAGCATCCCCCTTTAGCTCCCAACCTCCCTGATCCCCCCAAAACAGCTCTCTAACCCTCCCCATCTGCCTTATTGGCGGCCATCTTGGGTACTGGCAGCTGTCTGCTATTATTTCACAGTCAAAAAAGTGTTGTTTTTTTTAAATGTACACTACTGTTACACCAGATATGAGTGGTGGCACTGGGCAAGTGGGCACAGTATACGCTGTGAGCCTGACACACACGCTGGCAGGAAGGCAACTGCAATTAGATTACACAGGAAAAAAAAAAGCAGACTGATATTCTAGCCCTTACAGCAGAGATCAGATGAGTCCTTCAGGACTGTAGTGGACACTGAATACACTAGCCTAGCTATCGATTTCCCTATTAAATCATCAGCAGCTACACTGTCCCTCCTCTCACTAAGAATACAGCTTCCAAATTAATCTAAAATGGATGCTGTCCAGGAGGTGGGAGGGTCTGGGAGGGAGGGTCTGCCGCTGATTGGTTGGAATGTGTCTGCTGACTGTGAGGTACAGGGTCAAAGTTTACTCAATGATGACGAATAGGGGCAGACCGAACATCACATATGTTCGCCCGCCACGGCGAACACGAACAAGCTATGTTCGCCGGGAACTATTCGCTGGCGAACATCGCATATGTTCGCCCGCCGCGGCGAACGCGAACAAGCTATGTTCACCGGGAACTATTCGCCGGCGAACTATTCGCGACATCACTAGAAATGAGCAATAAAAATGTAAAGTCTGACCGGTTTCGGTCAATCAGATCGTAGTCATAGACATATAATAACAGGTGTCAGGTGTGTACTATTTAAAGTCACATCTCACCTCCTATTGGAGGTTCCTATTGGAGGTTCCTTAATGATCTTTTATTCTTACATGAGTATCCTAGGCATTAAGCTCCAGGTACCATTAACATAAATACATATATGCATGAAGACCTAGCAGTAGATAATGCAAATATTATTACTTATACCAGCAGCCTAACTGATAAACAGACCTACTACCATAAAGGAAACAAAGCAGATCGGTTATTAGCTAGTCATCCAAGACAATATACAGCTCAAACTAGGATCTCTTCTATTAGACAGGATGGCTGCATCCTATCAAACCTGACTGATATAGGTAGTCTATGCTTATTATTCCAGCTTAAAGGATCTTCCTGACACCCAGAACCTTCCATAGAACACATAAAGTCCTTTTTATCTTCATTACATCTTCCTACAATCTTGGAAGCATAAGCTGTGCAGCTTGTTGCACCCATCCCGTTGAATGAACTCTCCAATGCAGTAAAATCGTTACAGAATTTAAAATCTCTTGGCCCTGATGGGTACAGAAGGATCTTTTTTAAAGGAATAGTTTAGTCAAAATTAAACTTTCATGATTCAGATAGAGCATGCAATTTTAAGCAACTTTCTAATTTACTCCTATTATCATTTTTTTTCCGTTCTGTTGGTATTTTTATGTGAAAAAGCAAGAATGCAAGCATTGGAGCCAGACCATTTTTGGTTCAGCATCTGGGTAGTGCTTTATAAATGTCTAAATGTAGCCATCAGCAAGCGCCACCCAGGTGCTGAACAAAAATGGGCCGGCTTATAAGCTTACATTCAAATAAAGATACCAAGTGAACGAAGAGCAATTGATAAAAGGAGTAAATAGAAAGTTGCTTAAAATTGCATTTTCTATTTGAATCATTAAAGTTTAATTTTGACTAGACTATTCCTTTAAGAAACTGTTTCCCTTAATTGGGTCATTTTTGATTAGAGTCTATGCAACCAAGCCTTGGTAGAATTTGAGGTATGCTCTGGATCATTGCTGGAAGGAGCTGCAGTTTGATTGAGATAAAAACAATTTTTTTGAACCAATACATATATAATAATATCTGAAATTGAGTATTTCTCATAGTATGTTCACTCACATTACCACTGTTGAGTGATTATTTTATTCATGATATTGGATTAGGTATATAAATGCAAATCTCACAATCTTCTTATGCATTCACTTGATACAGTATTCAATGGCATAACCTTATAAGAGGGGTATTCACCAATACCATTGGAGTACATTGTATCAGACATTATTTTCTGTAATATTACTATTTAGAAGGCTGAGATCTACAGTACTGAGTTTAAGCTACTTTTAACAGTGTATCGGCTAGATTACGAGTTTTGTCGGTAAGGCTTGCGTGGCTAACGAGCAGTTTCAGCTCACCGCTCACCTACAGTAACGCTGGTATTATGGGTTTTTTTTAACCCGCCGTTAGCCCCAGAAAAGTGAGTGGAGCGCAAAATTTTGCTCCACATCTCACCTCAAAACCAGCACTGCTTAAGTGAGCGGTGAGCTGGCTAAACGTGCTTGTGCACGATTTCCCCATAGGAATCAATGACATCGCCGACACCTACATTATATTATTAACCACTAATCTGCCGCTTCGGACACCGCCGCCACATACATTGTACTTATTAACCCGTAATCTGCCGCCCACAATGTCGCCGCCACTATAATAAAGTTATTAACCCCTAAACCGCCGTACTCCTGCATCAAAAACACTAGTTAAATTTTATTAACCCCTAATCTGCCATCCCTAACATCACCGACACCTACCTACATTTATTAACCCCTAATCTGCCACCCCCAACGTCACCACCACTATATTAAATGTATTAACCCCTAACCCTAACACCCACCTAACTTAAAGGGAAACTGTACACAAAAATTTTATTTAGTGATTCAGATTGAGCATGAAATTTTAAGCAAATTTCGAATTTACTCCTATTATCAAATTTTATTCATTCTCTTGGTATCTTTATTTGAAATGCAAGAATGTAAGTTTAGATGCCGGCCCATTTTTGGTGAACAACCTGGGTTGTCCTTGCTGATTGGTGGATAAATTCATCCACCAATAAAAAAGTGCTGTCCAGAGTACTGAAACCAAAAAAAAAAGCTTAGATGCCTTCTTTTTCAAATAATGATAGCAAGAGAACGAAGAAAAATTGATAATAGGAGTAAATTAGAAAGTTGCTTAAAATTGCATGCTCTTTCTGAATTACAAAAGAAAAAATTTGGTTCAGTGTCCCTTTAAATATAAATTTTAAAAATCTAAATAAAATTATTATTATTAAATAAATAAATTATTCCTATTTAAAACTAAATACTTACATGTAAAATAAACCCTAAGGCCTAGATTTAGAGTTCTGCGTAACAGTTAAAAAGCAGCGTTAAGGGGTCCTAACGCTGCTTTTTAACGCCCGCTGGTATTTAGAGTCATGCAGGAAAGGGTCTACCGCTCACTTTCTTTCTGCGACTCGAGGCTACCGCAGATCCCCTTACGTCAATTGCATATCCTATCTTTTCTATAGGATTTGCCTAATGCTGGTATTACGAGGCTTGGAAGAAGTGAGCGGTAGAGCCTCTACCGACAAGACTCCAATCACAAAAAAAAGTCAGTAGTTAAGAGCTTTATGGGCTAACGCCGGAACATAATGCTCTTAACTACTGTGCTATAAAGTACACTAACACCCATAAACTACCTATGAACCCCTAAACCGAGGCCCCCCCCACATCGCAAACCCTATAATAATTTTTTTTAACCCCTAATCTGCCGCTCCGGACACCGTCGCAACCTACATTATACCTATGAACCTCTAATCTGCTGCCCCTAACATCACCGACACCTATATTATATTTATTACCCCCTAATCTGCCCTATTTATTAACCCCTAATCTGCCGACCGGACATCGCCGCCACTATAATAAATGTATTAACCCCTAAACCGCCTCACTCCCACCTCACAAACACTATAATACATTTTATTAACCCCTAATCTGCCCTCCCTAACATTGCCGCCACCTACCTACAATTATTAACCCCTAATCTGCCGCCCCCAACGTCACCGCTACTATAATAAAGTTATTAACCCCTAAACCTAAGTCTAACCCTAACCCTAACACCCCCCTAACTTAAATATAATTTAAATTAAACAAACTAAATTTACTATCTTTAAATAAATGAATCCTATTTAAAACTAAATACTTACCTATAAAATAAACCATAAGGTAGCTACAATATAACTAATAGTTACATTTAGGATTTAGGATTTATATTTATTTTACAGGCAACTTTGTATTTATTTTAACTAAGTACAATAGTTATTAAATAGTTAATAACTATTTAATAGCTACCTAGTTAAAATAATTTCAAAATTAATTGTAAAATAAATCCTAACCTAAGTTACAAATAAAATCAGAATTAAGGTAGGAAAAATCTGATTGGCTGATGCAATCAGCCAATCAGATTGAAGTTCAATCCGATTGGTTGATCCAATCAGCCAATCAGATTGAAGTTCAATCCGATTGGCTGATCCAATCAGCCAATCGGATTGACCTCGCAGCCAATAGAATGCGATGTCAATCCGATTGGCTGATTGGATCAGCCAATCGGATTGAACTTCAATCTGATTGGCTGATTGGATCAACCAATCGGATTGAACTTCAATCTGATTGGCTGATTGCATCAGCCAATCAGATTTTTCCTACCTTAATTCCGATTGTATTTGTAACTTAGGTTAGGATTTATTTTACAGGTAATTTTGTAATTATTTTAACTAGGTAGCTATTAAATAGTTAATAACTATTTAATAGCTATTGTACCTAGTTAAAATAAATAAAAGTTGCCTGTAAAATAAATATAAATCCTAAAATAGCTACAATATAATTATTCGTTATATTGTAGCTATATTAGGGTTTATTTTACAGGTAAGTATTTAGCATTAAATAGGATTAATTTTTTTAATAAGATTTAAATTATATTTAACTTAGGGGGGTGTTAGGGTTAGGGTTAGACTTAGCTTTAGGGGTTAATACATTTATTTTAGTATCGGCGAGGTCCGGTCGGCAGATTAGGGGTTAATAAGTGTAGGTAGGTGTCGGCGACATTGGGGGGGGGGCAAATTAGGGGTTATAAAATATAATATAGGGGTCGGCCGTGTTAGGGGCAGCAGATTAGGGGTTCATAGGGATAACGTAGGTTGCGGCGGTGTCCGGAGCGGAAGATTAGGGGTTAATAATAATATACAGGGGTCAGCGATAGCAGGGCAGCAGATTAGGGGTCAATAAGTGTAAGGTTAGAGGTGTTTAGACTCGGGGTTCATGTTAGGGTGTTAGGTGCAGACTTAGGAAGTGTTTCCCCATAGAAAACAATGGGGCTGCGTTAGGAGCTGAACGCTGCTTTTTTGCAGGTGTTAGGTTTTTTTTCAGCTCAAACTGCCCCATTGTTTCCTATGGGGAAATCGTGCACAAGCACGTTTTTCAAGCTGGCCACTACCGTAGGCAACGCTGGTATTGAGAGTTGAAGTGGCGGTAAATTATGCTCTACGCTCCCTTTTTGGAGCCTAACACAGCCCTTCAGAGAACTCTAAATACCAGCGTTATTTAAAAGGTGCGGGGGAAAAAAAGCATGCGTAGCAAACGCACCCCTTTGGCCGCAAAACTCTAAATCTAGGTGTAATAAATTAACCCTTGAATTTGGATTACAAACACAGTATCCCTTGTATCCCTACTTCTTTACCTACATACATATAAATGCCTAAATATGTTTATTTTTATTCATATATATATATGTCTATATATGTATACCTATGTATTCATGTCTTTAAATGTGTAAATATATATATATATATTTCCTATAATATAAAAGGCCAAGCGTGTTTGTACAAAGCTGTCATGGGCAGTAGAGACAGCGCGAGGACAAACACATCTGGCCTTAGAAAAGGTGTCTGCACGAGGACGGAGGGTGCGAGTGGGCGGAAGTGTGCATTGTAAGGGGCATGGCCAGGTGGGAGTGGGTGTTGTAGTGAGAGAGAGCACAAAAGAGACGGGGTGAGAGAGAGCAAATGAGAGGGGGAGAAAGAGCAAAAGAGCGGGGGGAGAGAGAAAAAGAGAGGGAGGAGAGAGAGAAAAAGAGAGGGGGGAGAGAGTAAAAGAGAAGGGGAGAGAGAGCAAAAGAGAGGGGGGAGAGCAAAAGAGAGAGGGGGAGAGGGAGAGCAAAAGAAAATGCAGAGAAAGAGAGATTGAAAGAGAGGGGGAGAGAGAGAGCAAAAGAAATGGGGGAAAAACATCAAGCAAAAGAAAGAGGGGAGAAAGAGCGAGCAAAAGAGGGGGGAGAAAGAGCAAGAAATAGGGGGGGAAGAAAGAGAGCAAAAGAGAGGGGAGAGAGGGAGCAAAAGAGAGGGGTGAGAGAGAGCAAAAGAGAGTGGGAGATAGAGAGAGGGGGGAGAGAGAGGGGTGGGGAGAGAGAGCAAAAGAGAAAGGGAGAGAGAGAGTAAAAGAGAGGAAAGAGAGAGAGATTGGATAGAGAGAGAGAGAGGGTAGAGAGAGTGGCGGGAGAGAGAGAGGGGGAGAGAGAGCAAAAGAGAGGGGGGGGAGAGAGAGAGACAGCAAAAGAGAGGGGGGAGAGAGAGCAAAAGAGAGGGGGAATAGAGCAAAAGAGAGGAGGGATAGAGCAAAAGAGAGGGGCAGAGAAGCAAAAGATAGAGGGGGAAAGAGAGCAAAAGAGAGGGGGAGAGAGAGAGAGATAGAGGGCAGAGAGGGAGTGAAAGAGAGGGGGAGAGAGAGAGGGCAGACAGGGAGTGAAAGAGAGGGGGGAGAGAAAGAGAGCAAAAGACAGAGG